>NC_056727.1:465771955-465814455 GCF_019279795.1 Protopterus annectens
ACAGCGTAGGGAGTCTCTGGGTGATGAATCTGTCCCTCCAGCACGTTCTATTTATAACCGTGTCAAGGTTTAAGTCTCCCACCCTTGTGGTTCTGAGGGATCTAGATTTTTTGAGGTGAAGCATATTCATCAAATCTGGGTTTGACATGGCCTTATATGTCAGGCACAGGTCACCTCTGAGCAAGCGGTATGAGACTGAATAAAGCTGGAGTTCTTTCAGTCGGGCAGCATAAGACATATTTTTGAGACCCTTTATCCTTTTGGTGAGGAACTTTTGGGGCCTTTCAAGCTGCATCAGGTGTCTGGTCAGATACATTCTGAACGGGCATTGTACTCAATCATAGGTCTAATGAGTGATGAGTACAGGGGACGATGACCTCCCTTGATCTAGATGTGAATCCCTTCATGATCAGGTGGGCGATATAGAAGGTTTTCCTAACTACTTTAGCAACATGAGTGTCAAACGAAAGACTACTGTCAACTTGGGTCCCCAGATCCCTGATGACTTTTTCTGTGCTCAGTGGATTGTCACCTATATGGTAGCTAGGGGTAACCTTGTTTTTCCCGAAGGGTATGACTATGCATTTTTGGCGTTTAACTTCAGGCCATGGCTCTGGCACCAGTTATCCGTTTCTGTGAGGCCCTTCTGGAGGATATCTGTGTCAGATGTGTTTTCGACTATGGCCCAGTTTGCAGTCATCTGCAAACTTTGTCAGCCATAACCCTCCTGTGTTTGCTTGTACTTCAGAAAAGTAGATGCCGAACAAGAGTGGACCCAGGACTGAGCCCTGTGGGACACCACTTGTGACAGGCTTTGAGTCTGACATGGCTCCAGCAACTCTGACCCTGTGGGTTCTGTCGCTTAGCCATTTTGCAACCCATCTTGTGATGTATGGGTTTACATTCAAGCTGATGAGTTTTTCGATGATACCTGAGTGGGGTATTGTGTCGAAGACCTTTGCCAGCTTGAGGTAGGCTGTATGGACTGCCTTTCCCTCATCAATGGCCTTGGTGACTGTCTCGAAAAAGTCAACCAAGTTTAAGAGGCAGGATCTGCCTTTGACAAAGCCAAACTGGGTTGGATCCAAAGTCTGCAAGTTCCCTATGTCTTTATTTATGAGTTCCATTATGATCCTCTCCATGGCTTTGCAGATAAGGCTTGTCAAGCTAATGGGGCGGTAATTTCCAGGGTCTGTGGAGGCACCGCCCTTATGAAGTGGGACCACAGTCGCGTGCGCCACTCCTTGGGCACGATCCTGAGGTGAGGCTAAGATTAAACAGCTGTCCTAACTGTGGGTTTAATTCCTCGTTGAGTTCATGAAGCACACAGCCAGGGACACCATCCGTCCCATGGATGCTGTGTTTTTGCCTTAGTGAGGGCAGTTCTCACCTGGGCGTTGGAGATGTTTGGGGCTACAATCCTCTGGAATAGATATCTCTCCTTTTGGGGAGGGGGAGAAGTTTGCACCGAACCTGTCAGCCAGTATGTTAGCAATGTGTGTAGGTTCAGTAATTTTCACATCATTTTGAACTAATTCTGAGCATATCTGGGAGTTTCCTCCTAGGTTTCTAACATAGCTAAAGAAGGCCTTATGATTGTCTTTAGAGTCCTTGGCGATTTTTCTCTCAAAATTTGCATTGGATGATTTTATGAGAGCTCTTAGTTTTTTACTTATAATGATCAAAGGTGTCTTACCTTTCAAGGATTTTGCTCTATCTTGTAGTAGCTTCCTCCTTTTGTTGTAGAGCTTGTTTATGGCTGGGGTCCACCAGACTGGACGCTTGCCTTTGGTACAGAGAGTTTTAGTTTTGTTTGGGATTGCCTGATCCATGCAGTCCTGTAGGTGCTGGTAGAAGGCATTTGTAAGTGATTCAGCGGTTTGAGTAATGTTTACCACTGGCTCAGGGGCCTTAAAGGAGACCACACTAGTGAAATCGGCTTTTGAGAAGTTTTTCACTGTGGTCTTTTTTGTTTCAGGTGGGGGCGGGATGAGGACCTCCAGCGAGATTAGTTTATGATCTGATCTCACCAGTGAGGGTATACTTCGGTGTTGAACATTTTGATCCCATGTTCGTGATGATGAGATCAAGTATGTTTTCACCTCTTGTGGGGATGGTGACTAGTTGTTCCATGGCATTTGAGTTTATGAACTCCAGGAATCTTTGGGTTAGAGTGTTCGGCTTGAGTAGTGTTCCCAGTCTATATTAGGGTAGTTGAAGTCACCTAGTATGATGGTGTTTGGAGATACATTTATCCCTCCAATGTTTTCAGGAAGGCCATGTGAGGTTCCTGAGTTTGAGAGGGTGGCCTGTAACATGCTACAAATTGCAGAGCAGTCTTGCCTATGGTTAATTGCACCTGGATGGTCTCCGATGCATCGTGCGTTGCCACCAACCTTGAGGTGTGGGTGTCCTTTATGAATATGGACACCCTCCTTTCTTGGTGTTGTCCGGATTATGGGGCGGACGCATGATATGAGGTGAAACCTGTTAGTGCTGGGGTGCTCTCAGGAGCCTTGAACCAGGTTTCTGTCACAGCACAGACATCGATGTTCTCCATATTGAGAAGGGCCTCGAGTGCGTGCATCTTGAGATTGAGACTTCTGGCATTGAGCAGCATTACCCTTAGTTTTTTCCTTTTGGTGTTCTAGGGTGGTAGGTTTAGAATTTGAGCCTTGCCTAAAAAGGCACTATGGGGTGGCAAGAGCCTTTGCCAATATCCGAAGCCCAGGGTGACAGGTGCAAGCCGTCCCTTGCGAGCAGCGTGGCTTGTCCAGCATGTCATCCCAGGCAGACAGACATTGGATCCCCTTTGAATGACACCAGAATTTAAGCCAATTATTAAAGCTGATCATCTTATCACTGTATTGTGGCATCATTCTAGGTGAAGGTAGGATACTGCTCAAGGTCAGGGTCATACCTGCCTGGGCTACATAATCAGAGAGCTCCTCGACGTCCCTTTCATGTAGTCCAAGGAGGTGCGTCTCAGGTCGTTGACACCAGCGTGGACAATGACTGAGTCGTACTTGTACCTGCTGTTGAGAGACCTGAGTGCTTGCGTTATGTGGCGGATTCTAGCGCCCGACAGGCAGCTTACTGTGACCTTCTCCTTACTCAGTCTGGTGAGCGGGACGCCAGTGTGTCTGACTATGGAATCACCAATGACAAGTGTGTCTGGCATTTTGTTTGGCCTTAAGGGCTGTGACTGTTTGACACTCTGACTGTGTGGTCTATGTGTTGCATGTGTTGGGTCGTGAGGTGGTAGTTGTTTGGGTGTCTGCTTTGGTGGCCTCTGCTGTTTTGGTAAATTTTTGATCAGAGCCTCCGAGTATGTCTTTGTGTGAGTATGTGTATGATTTGAAGTTGTGATGGTACCATGTGTGACTGGGTATGTATTGTGTGTGGTTGCCTTCTCCTCCTGTCTGGTCTTGCCAGTCCTATGTTGAGAGAGCTCAGCCTCCAGTTTGGCCGTATAGTTGCATCTCTCGCATGTATTTGTGTTTTGTGGGAGAAGGAGAGGATTGTCTGTGTACATGAGGCAATTGTAACATTGCCTCAATATTCCCAGGTTCACCAGTTGAGCTGGAGAGGACACTAGCAACTGATCCCTCGACATACTAGAAGTAGTAGATAAAGAACTTTCAAAGGACTCCGGAAGAAGTGGGTTTTGGGCTGGTGGGGTACTATCTATAATAAGAGTGCTTTATCAAGGTGCAAGTACTGTAGGAGTAAGTGCTAGGCTTTACAGATAGAGAATAGTCTACTTGGGAATCAAGTAGAGATGAACTTTTCAGTTATAGGATATGCTGGTTAGATCAGCAGTACAGTTTAGCGTGTTTTATAGCAGGGGCTGAAGGGAGCTAGGAATTGGCCCAAAACGACCAATGGACTACTAGTTTCTGGCTGAAACTTCACCAAATCGGACAAAAAGGCCGCTCAGTGCTTCCCACTCCCACTGGTAAGCAAAGAAACTTCCCTCCTTCCTAATAAGGCAATGGATCAGTAACAGGAACTAAAAACAAAGCCCAGGGATCAGCAACTCTGAAACTGGACTACTCTAGTTCAGTAAAGTGGGAAAACAAGAGATTTTTTGTTTTATTACAGAGATAAGGAAAAAACAGACAGTAAATGCTATAAATGCTGTAAATCGGCTAGCGACTTTAGTGTGTAGCCTACAGAAACAATTTGCAACAATTAGTAACTTAAAGTGCAATAAACAGTGTAAAATGCAGAAATCACTTAAAGAAGCAGTAAAATAGGCTAAATGCAGTCTCTAGCTTAATAACAGTGGGAAAGCCACAAAAATACTTATATCTGGTAGAAAGTCACTCTTTTAGCTCTCTGCTGCTTGGATCACTCTGCAGGCCACCACGAGGATCTGTGCAGAGTTGGTACAAGCTGGAAAACACGTGTTTAGCGTGTTTTATAGCAGGGGGCTGAAAGGAGCTAGGAATTGGCCCAAAACGACCAATAGACTACTAGTTTCTGGCTGAAACTTCACCAATTCGGACAAAAAGGCTGCTCAGTGCTTCCCACTCCCACTGGTAAGCAAAGAAACTTCCCTCCTTCCTAATAAGGCAATGGATCAGTAACAGGAACTAAAAACAAAGCCCAGGGATCAGCAACTCTGAAACTGGACTACTCTAGTTCAGTAAGGTGGGAAAACAAGAGATTTTTTTTTTTTTTTTTTAGTAAGAGAACAAAAGAGAAGTACCTAAAGAGACATTGGCATGTGGTATACTAGATACATTTCATCATCCTGATGTTTATGTTTCTAATAAAGTTATTTCTACTGCAGCTAAGTCAAATTTCTATAATAAAGAATCTGCAAATATTCACTCTGCTTTGAACTCGAACACTGACGCAGTTGTTAATAACCTTGCTACTGTTAATACACATGCTGCCTTAAATATCAGTAACCTTAACACTTCAAACCAGAACACTTCCAGCTCTAAAGTACATTCAGGCTATTTTTGTACTGATCTGGGTAGTTTAAATGAACATGGTAACGGATTTAGTGATGTGTCATCATTCCTGCAACAAGATAATGCCACTAACCCATTTATTTCTAGTGTTTTTTCATTCAATGATACAAACGTTTCATTAAACCCTGATCACCTGCGGATGTCAGACTCTTGCAAATTTAGCATTTTTAAGTTAGAGTGTCTTTTGAAGACTTATAAAAATATAGAATATGATATAAAATTCCTTGATTCTTGTTTACACCATCCATGGCATAGTTCTACAAGGACTTAGACTGTATAAGTTCCCTAACAATGTAAGAACAGACTCTGAACTGTATATTTCTCCTAGAAATCTATACCTGGAAATAGGTTTGCAGTCACTACATTTCATTAATAGTGACAATAAAAGTAATTGACACGCTGCCTGAGTACAGTCCACCAAAGAATAAAACAAGTCAGCACAACCACCTGTCTCAGAATAAATATATGCACCAGCACGACAATGTAACACGAAAAATCACCTTCAGCAATTCCTATTTACATTTTAATAGTAGTCACCCTTGGGCCCAGAAAAGAAATATAGTAAAAGGGCAGTTCATTCGAGCGGCAAGGATGACTTCTGATTTTAGGGATTTAGATGCAGAATTAAGGAAAATAAGTATATTTTTCCTAGAAAGGGGATATCCTGAGGGTATGATTAAAGAATTAAGGACTTATGTTAGGGAACAATGGGGCAAAAGGTATATACCTCTTTTAGGAGGGGGAAGACTTAATAATGCCCCACCCAAGAATACTCACAATAGTGGTACTGACATGACGAACACATATGGGAAAGCTTGCATTATACAATATGGACCCCATAGCAAGTATATTAAGGATATTATCCAGAAGAATTGGAAGGTATTTAGAGCAGACAAAAGAATTTGGGACATAGTGGGAGATGAGCCCCATTTTGTGTACAGGAACGGTTTGAACCTAAAGTTTTTATTAGAGAAAAAACAGGTTAAAATTGACAACAGGAGGGGAACAACAAAATGTGGAACTTGTTCACAGTGCAAGTACATAACGGCAGTACAAGATTTGACCTTACAGAATTTCAACAAATCCAAAATTAAATTTCAAACAGGGAACTGTAGGTCTACAAACTTAATTTATTTAGCCATTTGCACTCACTGTCCCTGCTTCTATGTAGGGAAGACCACTAGGTGCTTACGCAATAGGATTTATGACCATCAGTATAGCATCAAGAAGCAGGACGAGACCAATGCTTTGTGGAAACACTTAAAATCTAGCAAGGTGTGCTCAAATTTTACCTTTGGAATTCTTGAGTTGGTCAGACCAAATGTGAGGGGAGGAGACGTTAAAAAAAATAGTGAGTGACAAAGAGGTAAGATGGCAGGTGAAATTAAATGCCTCCATGTACCCTGGTATCAACGAACATGTCTCTATTAAACCAGTATTAGACAATTGTAAATAAGGGGTTAAATTAGGATTGGGATTGATTTACATACATTCTAATTCTATAATTTTTTAAAAAAATATTAAGATTCAGTTTTATACTATTGGAAGGTTGTTTATGCAATGGCAATTTTCATGCACTGTAACTTTCAAGCACTTTAGCAATTTTTGTGTATTTTATGAGTTTTAGGCATTTGCACTTTAAATATTCAATGATGTAATGACATGTGATGTTTTTTAACGTATTTAATGGACTAACAGTGATGTTTTATGTGTTCTGAAGAAGTCCTTAGTGGATGAAAGCGCTTAACTACGAGTGTATCATCTTATTTTTGGATTAAAATTATTTGTGGTTCGTGTTACAGTGTCGTGCTGGTGCATATATTTATTCTGAGACAGGTGGTTGTGCTGACTTGTTTTATTCTTTGGTGGACTGTACTCAGGCAGCGTGTCAATTATTTTGTTGAATTCGAGCATGGATTCTATGGACGAGCTTCCTTCCATCTTTTCCCCTAGGCGTGAGGAAATTAGGGGTTTACAGTCTGAAATGGCAATTATGAGGGGTGAACTCACTCGCCTCATCGAACTAATGACTCAACCTAACATTTCATCGGTTCCGGTCAACTGTGTGGGCTCTGTTCGTAGTGGGAGGCGTATTGGCGCTCCGGATGACGTAGCGGACGGCTCGGAAGGCCGGGTGAACAACGAACTCGGTGAGAGACCAGCCTCTAATGGATCCCAGTTACTTGGCGGTTCACAGACCAGGATTGCATTCGCCAGCAGCAAACGAGGATCGGAGGTGGATTTTAACATCTCGGGGGCCCGACCTAAACGTACCGTTCCTAAAAAAACCTATGCCTTCACCGCGCAAGACCGACAGGCAGGTACATTTAAACAGTATATCCCTTCTAGGGATTTTCTGGACAAAAAATGTTTTAATTTTAATTCATTTCTGGAGGGGCAATTTGACTTTAATAATGATTGTTCGAAAAGCAAAGGTCGGAACGCCGACCCTATTGACAACAGAGCTTTTAATCTAAAAGATACTATTACGTCTTTTGGGAACAAGCTCAAAACTTTGAAAAGTATTCAACTGGATAACAACTATTTAAAGAACTGTCTGGACAAGGGAGTAGTTCCCATGGGTTTACGGTTCTTTAAGGTACCCATGGGGATAGTGTTAGACGAAACTAACAAAAGAGAATGCAACAAACTGTTTGATGGATTTGGCTTTTCATTTATGCGATTCATAATAGAATCAAATGACTGTAGAATTTGCAAGCTGTTAGATGAACTAGAACAACTGAATAATTGCATTACTACTGACCTGCTGTTTAGTGAATATGAGGTGTTATATGAATCCCAATATAAATGGGTGTCAGGGATGCTAAACAAGCAGTTTGAACGAAAATGCAATAAATTAAAAAGGGACATAGAGCAGTATAAGAAAGGTGAGGCTTACAGATGGGACAAGACTGATAACAATAATTATCACAACAATAAAAACAATAACAAATTTAAGGCTAAAATGATGCAGTTTTTAGATCAACACAGACATAATTTTGGGGAAAAGAGAGACAATCAGTTAGGGCATTTTCATTACAACAATAGGAATAAACCCACAGACAGGGATTTTTTATGGGAAGAACAAGTTTACGAAACAGATGTGAGAGGTTACCAGACCGGAAAGGGGGAGTTTATGGATGGGAGAGCGACGAGATAGGTAGGAAACATTCTCACACTCCCCTCCAGAATGTTTGTGGTAAGGAAAAGGAAATATTAAGGATTAATGATGTGACCAGTACTTATGACAATTTCAATATTTATAACTATACTGACGAAGTAATTACTAAAGAATATTTCACCTTACTATCAAAGGGTATGAAATTCATCCCACGCAGTAGGATGAATCTAGTTGAAAACATTTTAGACGTAAAAAAATATATCAGGAAACTTAACTTAAGTGTAAAGTTTGATGGATCTAGTGTTGCAAGTGGTAAAGAATTCAGGACCAAGAGTTCGTACACCCCCCCCTTTAAACTCATTACTAGACACTTTTGAAAAACTTGTAGTGGGTGACGTATATAGGTACAATCAACGTACTGGGTCTTTTTACAGTAATTTTGAACATAACGTCACTAAGGATGAACATATTTTGTTGAAAAGATTACAAGAGAACCACCATATCCGGATTATGAAACCGGACAAGGGGGGTGGGGTAGTTCTCTATCCCAGTCTCAAATATACTAACAAGATGAATAGTATTTTAGTGAATTCAGGAAAATATGAGGTATCTTCACTAAATGAAGTAAATAAAGGATATAAAAAAGTGGATTCACTTTTAAATGACCTGATATTAGAAGGTAGTATAGACACCAATCTGGAAAAATATCTTAAAGTGGAACATCCTATCATTGGTACCATAGTGGGTATCCCTAAGGTCCACAAGGACCTGGTTGATCCGCCATTTAGACCAATAATATCAGGGAGCTTTTCCAAAACCTTCCCGTTCGGGAAAGTCGTGGACAAATGGTTAAAATCAAGCATGGGGAGCATTACGCACCTAGTAGCGGATTCGTGGGATTTTTTAGGTAGGTTGGTACCAGATATTTCCAAGGATGCTGAATGGTTGGTCACCATAGATGTGGTCGACCTATTCTCCAGCATTCCCCATGTGGAAGGGATGAGAAGGTTTCAGGACAGCATCCAGGAGTTAGGTCAGACAACCTGGGAGAAAACATTGTTGATCCTGGATTTTATGGAGATTGTGCTAACCCATAACTACTTTTTCTACGAGGGGCAATACTATAGACAATCTAAAGGGGTTGCGATGGGGGCGGCATGCGCCCCAATATACGCAAACCTCGTACTGTTTAACTGGGAAAAAGAACATATCTTAGGGTCTAAGTGGATGGAACTTATAGGAGGTTACTACCGTTTCCTAGACGATATCTTCCTGGTTTGGAAAGGGAGTAAGGGTGAGTTAGATGATTTTTTCAACTACATTAACTCCTGTAGTGATTATTTAAAATTCACTATCAATATGGATAAAAAAAGTATTTCCTATCTTGACGTGTTGGTCACATTAGAAGAAGGGAATTTCAAGTCTAATATTTTTAGAAAAATCACCTTCAGCAATTCCTATTTACATTTTAATAGTAGTCACCCTTGGGCCCAGAAAAGAAATATAGTAAAAGGGCAGTTCATTCGAGCGGCAAGGATGACTTCTGATTTTAGGGATTTAGATGCAGAATTAAGGAAAATAAGTATATTTTTCCTAGAAAGGGGATATCCTGAGGGTATGATTAAAGAATTAAGGACTTATGTTAGGGAACAATGGGGCAAAAGGTATATACCTCTTTTAGGAGGGGGAAGACTTAATAATGCCCCACCCAAGAATACTCACAATAGTGGTACTGACATGACGAACACATATGGGAAAGCTTGCATTATACAATATGGACCCCATAGCAAGTATATTAAGGATATTATCCAGAAGAATTGGAAGGTATTTAGAGCAGACAAAAGAATTTGGGACATAGTGGGAGATGAGCCCCATTTTGTGTACAGGAACGGTTTGAACCTAAAGTTTTTATTAGAGAAAAAACAGGTTAAAATTGACAACAGGAGGGGAACAACAAAATGTGGAACTTGTTCACAGTGCAAGTACATAACGGCAGTACAAGATTTGACCTTACAGAATTTCAACAAATCCAAAATTAAATTTCAAACAGGGAACTGTAGGTCTACAAACTTAATTTATTTAGCCATTTGCACTCACTGTCCCTGCTTCTATGTAGGGAAGACCACTAGGTGCTTACGCAATAGGATTTATGACCATCAGTATAGCATCAAGAAGCAGGACGAGACCAATGCTTTGTGGAAACACTTAAAATCTAGCAAGGTGTGCTCAAATTTTACCTTTGGAATTCTTGAGTTGGTCAGACCAAATGTGAGGGGAGGAGACGTTAAAAAAATAGTGAGTGATAAAGAGGTAAGATGGCAGGTGAAATTAAATGCCTCCATGTACCCTGCTATCAACGAACATGTCTCTATTAAACCAGTATTAGACAATTGTAAATAAGGGGTTAAATTAGGATTGGGATTGATTTACATACATTCTAATTCTATAATTTTTTTAAAAAATATTAAGATTCAGTTTTATACTATTGGAAGGTTGTTTATGCACTGGCAATTTTCATGCACTGTAACTTTCAAGCACTTTAGCAATTTTTGTGTATTTTATGAGTTTTAGGCATTTGCACTTTAAATATTCAATGATGTAATGACATGTGATGTTTTTTTAACGTATTTAATGGACTAACAGTGATGTTTTATGTGTTCTGAAGAAGTCCTTAGTGGATGAAAGCGCTTAACTACGAGTGTATCATCTTATTTTTGGATTAAAATTATTTGTGGTTCGTGTTACAGTGTCGTGCTGGTGCATATATTTATTCTGAGACAATAAAAGTAGACTAAATGATTTAAAATCCTTAATTGATGCCTTAAACAAAGAAATATTAGAACATCCCAAGTTCGAGTTATGCAAACACTTTTATTTAGACATTACTCCACATATTAATAGACATGTTTCTGCTTTAATTTTGAGAAAAATGAGAAAGTTGGATAGGGCTTTGCAACAATATAGGTTATAGGTTGGTACTAAGCTATTGGTCCTAGGGCCTATACAAGCCTAGCCCTAACAATTCCCTGGATATTTCTTCCCACAATATTTACTAACCTGAACACCTGTCTAGCAGGGTGACTGACATGATCCCCGGGGTGAATTTCCTATCTCCCATCCAATCGTCAAGATTCCTTTTGAAGAGGGCCAAGGAGGTGCTCTGCTTGACATGTATGAGAAGTCTATTCCAGAGTCTGGGGAGTCTCTGGGTCAGGAACCTATCCCTCCAGCATGTTTTGTTCATTTATGATTGCAAGGTTTGGATCCCTGGAGCGTGTGGCTCTGAGGGACTGGGATTTCTTTAAGTGGAGCATGTCCAACAGCTCAGAATTTGACATGGCCTTGTATGTTAAGCAGAGATCGCCTTTGAGTAGACAATATGCCACAGAGTATAGCTGGAGATTTTTTTAGACGGTCAGCATAGGGCATCTGCTTTAGGCCTGTGATTCTTTTAGTGAGGTATTTCTGTGGCCTTTCCAGCTGTTAGAGATGTCTTGTGAGGTACATACCAAATGAGGCATTGTACTGTTTAATGCATCTAATGAGGGATGAGTACAGTGGGACAGTGACCTCCTTTTTTCTGGATGAAAAGCCCTTAGTGATGAGGTGTGCCGCATAAAAGGATTTCCTGACTGTTGTGGCGATGTGGTTATAGAAGGTGAGACCACTGTCCACCTGTGTCCCTAAGCCTCTCATCACACTTTCGGTGTTTTGTGTACTGCCACCTATGTGGTAATTTATGGGTACATGGTTTATCCCAAAGGGTATAACTATACATTTCTTGGCATTAAGCTTCAGCCCGTGGCTCTGGCACCAAGCATCCGTTTCTGTAAGGCCTTTTTGTAGAACATCCACATCATTTGGGGATTCAGTAATGCCTCCCAGTTTGCAGTCATCTGCATACTTTGTTAGACAGAGTCCCTTAGTGTTGACCTGTACTTCAGAGAAGTAGATGCCAAACAAGAGCGGTCCCAGGACTGAACCCTGAGGTACTCCACTTGTCTGGAGCTAGATTTGAAGTCAGCTACTTTTACAGTCTGTGCTCTGACAGTAAGCCATTTGGTAACCCATCGAGTGATGTAGGAATTTATGCCCAGTTTAGTAAGTTTGTCTATGATGCCATAGCGGGGGATGGTGTTGAAGGCCATGGCGAGGTCCAGATAGGCTGTGTAGTCCACAGCTCTGGAGACTTATTCGAAGAAGTCATTCAGGTTCAGGAGACAAGATCGGCCCTTCACGAACCCAAACTGGGTGGGATCCAGTGTTTGAAGGTTGCCCATGTCTTTGTTCATAAGTTCCATGATAATGCGATGTCCTTCAAGAATGCAACTGCAGTCCCGACATATGGGTTGTCCTGCCTCAGGCAGCCCTTCGGTCGGCCAGATTCCAAAGTCTGGGTACGGCGTCGGCCGATGTCGCCTCTTCCCCGACGTCAGAGCGGCTGGAGTATAAAGGCATCAGCCGACGCCATCTTCTTCAGTCTTTCTTGCCGCGCGGTGCCCGAAGCAGAAGCAGTTTGCAAGTGCCGGTCGGTCAGCTCCTGTGTTTCAGTTACCGAAGTCATCTAAAAGCTAAGTACCCCATTGGGGAACATTTTTTCTTGCCTCAGCCGATGTCAGAACAAATTGCGAAAGTTAATAATTGTTTGTCTTGTGGTAAACAAATACCTCATAAGGACTTTCATTCCTACTGCCTCCCTTGCCTGGGCCCAGACCACGACGTCTCGGCCTGTGCCGCCTGTGCTTGCTTTAATAAGCACACTCTCAGGTGGCGGGCAGAGTTTGCCGAAGACTTTTTTGGCGAATCTTACGCTTACAACATGCCGTCGGAACAACCGACAGCACAAACTACCAAGAAACGAAAGGACTGGGACCGACATCCTCGGCCCGCGTCTTCCACAGATTTAACACCTAAGCCCTCCGCGAGTGCTTCGGTCCCTTCGGAAGCGGTAATTCAACCGCTCCAGGCCGACGACACCACGTTAACTCATCCCTCAGTCTCGGAGGCTACTCCGGTGCCGGTTGTTGATTTTCCTCCGGAAACCGAAGTTCTGGATTTACCCGACACCATTCCAGTGGACAAGGTTACCCCTGAATGTGGGGCAGCTAGGCCTCCTGTATCCATGTCTATCAAGGCCTTTGCACATGCTAAGGCTGCCAGCCAGGCCAAGGCCCATCCCAAGCCTGCTTCTCAGGCCCCTTCTTCTGACAAACAAATCATGTCTCTGGCTGCAGATCTTATTTCTCTTATTAGGGGGTCTCAGCCTCACCCAGACAGAGGTTCTCAGCCGCCTGCAGAAAAAAGGCCTAGAACTGAGCAGGCAGACAACCTCTCTTCAGATGAAGCCTCTGGGGATTCAGAGCATTCAGAAACCCAAGAAGAATCCTTCCAGGCCTATGAGGACTCTGATGCTGAGGAATCTATTCTCTCTGCCTCTCCTCCAGAGGATTTCTCTTTCGGTGAAGTCCTCCACTCCGTGAGGGAGCATTTTAAGTGGCAGGGTCAGGAATTTTCTGATTCCAGGAAAAGGCTACGTACCTTCCTTAAGTTACCCCAGCACAGACCTTTAGCTATCCCGCCAGTTTTGGATGTCCTGGATGATGTTTTCTCCGACTCCAGTGCTTCCCCTGATTCTCTCCCTCCTGCTCCTGTCAAGCCAGACCGATATTACAGGGTCCCTGACACTCACAAGCATCTCTTTAAGGCCCACTCTGTGGATCTAGAAACTATTTCACAGGGCCCCAAAGGAGTGGCTACCTCCTCAGCCAGGAATCCACTGCCAGCTGACAGGGAAGCAAGGTCCTTGGAGAGATGGGGTAAAAAAGTCTATACCTCTACCACCCTTGCCATGAGGTCTCTTAACTGCCTTTTTCATATGTTTCAGTTCCAGGATTATTTACTGGATGATTTGCAGAAAAAGATAGCCTCTCCTGAGCCTATAGATAGAAGGGCATTGCAGGATTTGGTTCATAATACCCAGCAGGTTAGTAATCATTTTCTACAGTGTGGTTATGATGCATTGGAGGCTTCATGTAGGGCAGCTATGACAGGGGCTGTTATCCATAGACATGCTTGGTTGAAAGAACAACCACTGCCAGATCATGTTAAAGTAAAGCTCCTGGATGCACCTCTGGATAAACAGAAGCTTTTTGGAGCTAATGCTCAGGATGTGTTGAAATCTATTGAAGAAAAGGCAAAATCAGTTCAAACAGTAAAGGATTTCCTCCAGGTTCAGCCCCCAAGGTTCAGCCGGAATTGGCCTTCAAAGAATTGGTCCTTTCCAGACTCTGACAAGTTTCAAAGGGGAAAGAACAGGCGTGCACGAGGTAGAGGGCAATACAGAGGCTCCTACAGGGGACGCCAATGGCAACCACAAAATCAAAGAAATGGCACAGGTAGTACACCTGCACCACAGGGACAATCACAATGACTTACCTTTCACTCCGCCTACCAAGGCTCAAAGAGAAGCACCTATAGGTGGAAAATTATCTCTATTCTCAAAAAACTGGCACATTATAACAAGGGACAACTGGATTCTGGACATAATAGACAGAGGTTACAGGTTCCACTTCCATACCTTACCAACAGGACAAGGCATGCCAAACCTGCCACAAAATCAAAGGACAGAGGCACTCATAGAAGTCAAAGCTGTTACAAATAAAAGCAATAGAGAAGGTTCCTCCTCAGGAACAAGGCCAGGGATTTTATTCAGGACTGTTCCTTGTTCCAAGAAAAGAAAAACAATGGAGGCCTATATTGGACTTGTCCTTTCTAAATACCTTTCTCATGGTGCCAAAATTCAAGATGCTGACGTTACAGCAACTTCTTCCCATGCTGGGCAAGGGGTCTTGGCTGGTTACTCTGGACCTCAAGGAGGCATACCTGCATGTCCCTATCAGACACAGTTGCAGAAGATACCTCAGATTTCTTGCAGGAACAGAGCACTATCATTTCTCAGCATTGCCGTTTGGCTTATCTACTGCGCCCAGAGTATTCACGAAATGCCTGGCATCAGTAGTGGCACATTGCAGGCTCCAGGGGATTCAAATGTACCCTTACCTGGACGACTGCCTAATACAAGCAGACAGCAAAAAGACCTTGATAAGACACTTGGATTACGTTATACAATTGCTGCAAGCTTTGGGATACACAGTCAACATTCAAAAATCAAGATTACTGCCATCCCAAGAGATTACATTTCTAGGAGCAAAACTGGACACACAGTTACAAATGGCTTTCCTCACAGAGGAGAAACAAGAACAGTTAACAGCTTACTTCAGAGGCCTAGCAAAATTAACCCACCTGACCGCAAGGAAAACCTTGCAGGCCCTGGGGTACATGGCATCTTGCATTCTTCTAATCCCTCTGGCAAGACTACACATGAGAAAGCTGCAATGGTACCTAAAAAGCTTGTGGTCGCAACACAGCCACAACCTAGAAGACATAATACCACTCATACCATGCCTGCAAAGGGAATTTCTGTGGTGGGCTCAAGAAAGTCACTTAAACGAAGGCATGCTTTTCAACAAACCTCCAACAAGTCAAACTATTACAACAGACGCCTCAGACCTTGGATGGGGGCCGCACATGGACGGCAGATGCATTCAAGGGCAATGGACTCCCATGGAGATGCATCAGCACATAAATCAAAAAGAGATGTTGGCAGTGATGCATGCAATAGAAGCCTTTGGAAAATCTCTTCAACAAGGTCATCTGCTAATAAGAACAGACAACACCACTGTCATGTGGTACATAAACAAGCAAGGGGGCACTCATTCCTACCCCCTCTGCAGACTAACAATGATTCTTTGGGAAAACTCCCTGAAACTGAACATCTACTTGCAAGCTCAGTTTGTTCCGGGCAAGGACAATGTTCTGGCGGACAGATTGAGCAGAAATTTCTTGGATCCACACGAATGGATGCTACACCCACGCATTTTCACACAAATAGCATCTGCATGGGGAAGACCAGACATAGACCTCTTTGCATCTCATCTCAATCATCACGTGGAAAAGTTTTGCACAAGGATACACCATCCTCTAGCTTGGAGAACGGATGCTCTTTCCTTCAGCTGGAATGTTCTAACAATTTATGCATTCCCTCCTCTACCTTTGCTCACCAAGGTGTTACTGAAGATCAAGGCAGAACAGCCGAGAGGAATCTTGATAGCTCCAGACTGGCCAAGGCAACACTGGTATCCACTGCTATTGAGCATAACTCACTCCAAACCGTGGACCTTGCCTCAATGGCCTCTGCTCCTGACTCAACACAGTTACAAGACTGTTCATCAGAACCTGCAAACCCTAAAGCTGACAGCCTGGAGAGTTCCATGATTCAGGCCCATGATTCACTCTCCAAAAAAGTTCAGGAAATTTTGCTGGAGGCACGCAGACCTTCCACCAGAAAAACCTATTCGGCCAAATGGAAGAGATTCACCATCTGGAATGTCAACAAGGGCCAGGATGCATCATTGGTGAACATACCTCAGATATTGGAATACTTGACAGAAATGTTTCACAGTGGCCTCTCATACTCTTCCATCAAAATCCACGCTTCAGCTATCTCAGCACATTACAGCTGTTATCCACCTGTGTTCTCGCATCCTTTGCTAAGACAGCTTCTAAGAGGCATAAAGAATATCAAACCTCCAAGGAAGCTACCAATCTCTGCATGGGACCTCAATTATGTCTTGGAAAAATTAACTCTTCCTCCTTTTGAACCAGCAGCAACTTCAGAAATGCAATTTCTCTCTTGGAAAACGGTTTTCCTGTTGGCAGTCACTTCAGCAAGAAGAGTCTCGGAGATACAGGCCCTCATGGCAGTTCCTCCCTTTATCATCTTTCATCAGGACAGAGTTTCCCTTAGGACCAATCCTTCATTCATGCCTAAGGTGGTATCCAGAGTGTCTCTAAACCAAGCAATTCACCTGCCTACTTTCTTTCCTAATCCTCAAAATAAAGGAGAAAGGTTGCTGCATACTTTAGACATTCAGAGACAACTATGCTACTACTTGGACAGAACAAAGTCCACCAGGAAGTCTGACCAACTGTTTGTAGCCTATGCTGCTGGAGTGCAAGGGAAAGCAGTCACCAAACAAACTATCTCAAAATGGATCGGACACTGCATCAGATTCTGTTATTCTTTTCATGGAAAAAGTGTGCCAGCTAATATTAGACCACACTCCACCAGAACTATGGCCACATCCACAGTTTTTCTAAGAGGAGTGGCTACAAAAGATATTCCAGAGGCTGTTACATGGAGCTCCGTGCATACATTTACCAAACACTACAACCTGCCATTATACTCCAGATCCCGAGCAGACTTTGCTTCGGCAGTCCTGCAGGGCCTTCTAGCTACACCATCTCTTGCTTAGTCCTACCACCCCCAGCTTGGCTATGGTATTCAACCCATATGTCAGGACTGCAGTTGCATTCTTGAAGGACATAGTACAGTTTTGTACCTACCATAAATGTAGATGTCCGATAGATATGCAACTGCAGTCAGGTTTTCCCTTCCTCCTACCCCTCTGTTTTTCCCATTTTGGTTCCTTACTCCCCTTACCTATCAGCTGGGGATATATGTTATGGTGTATCTGTTTATTACTGTTGTGCATGTCTGATTTTATCTGTTTATCCATTCACCAAATTTAGCCTTCATTGGAGGGCACCTGGCATCTGGGGCAAGAAACACTGAAGAAGATGGCGTCGGCTGATGCCTTTATACTCCAGCCGCTCTGACGTCGGGGAGGAGGCGACATTGGCCGACGCCGGACCCAGACTTTGGAATCTGGCCGACCGAAGGGCTGCCTGAGGCAGGACAACCCATATGTCGGGACTGCAGTTGCATATCTATCGGACATCTACATTTATGGTAGGTACAAAACTGTACTTTCCATGCCCTTGCAGATCAGGCTTGTCAGACTTGATGGGACGGTAGTTCCCAGGATCCAGTTTCAATCATTTGGCCTTTCCTGTTAGAAAATAAAGAAGTTCATTTACAGTTCAGTGTAGTCAACAGTTTACTCACATAAATGACATGTTTAGGTATTCCACGAGGTCTATCTCAAATAACGGCTCAGACTACCCATGGAACCCACAAAATTCAACGGCTCTGCATAACCAGGCAGCTGTTAATAATATTAACAGAGGCAACTCTTCAGTTTTGGTTCCTAATGAAATTCCTAATGACATTTGTAGTGATATGCATGTACAGACGGATATACAAAAAGGCATTATTAATCAGAGGAATGTACAGAATGAAGTGTCTTTACAGGGGAATGTGACACTACAAAAAGATGTTGCTGCACACACTGATTTGACATCACGACCTACCACAAGCTTTGCTTCTTATGCTAATGCTGTTGCTTCATCCCCACCTTCATCTACTTTTTGTCCCTTGCTCGTATGGAAAACCAACAAAATCCTTTACTACAGACTACCAACAGTTCATTAAATCTACAGAGAGACAGAACGACATCTTCAAGGGGAAGAGGGAGGGGAATAGGGGGTTTCCAGAAGCTGCGAAAGTCTGCGATTTCCTCAACAGAGCTCAAGAATCATTACAAGAAGCTTCCTAAAGAAATAATTAATGATAATTCTTTTGACAGTTCTGCTTATAATGTAATACATTCTACTAGAACTAATACAGCTGATGTGCATAGCGTTACAAATTTGAAAGATGCATTTTTCTTCGTAATGATGTACAGAATGATGTACAGTATATAGCTGAGAATGCTTTTCATTCTGCTCATGCCCAAACAAACAGAACCACTACAGTTAATGTACATAACATTATAAATTCTAATGATGCATTTTTTGATAATTCATTACACAATACACTACTCTGTTGCTTTGAGAATACTTCTCAGTTTCCTCACACACAGATTAACAGAACAAATATAGCCGATATACATAATTTTACTAACTGAAATGATGCAATTGCTAACAACAATGTATGGTTTAGGGAAAACAGAAACAAATATAACAGTAACAAGTATACTGGATCAGATATGACAGCTTATGACTTACAGAGTTTTCCTATGAATATGTTTCATGATACTGAAGTTAATAGAAATGCCTTTTTTCAGTGTTCCAAATATTTCTGATTCTGATATTAATTAAATTGATAAACTCATTAATAATATGAGTATGACTGTTGTAAATCTTACAAATAGACAATTCTCCACTAATCGTATTAAAGTTTTACAAAAAGGGGTTTACTTTTATACCTGCACAAAGGACTTTTCTTTCAGATCTTATTTTAGATTTAAGGTTATACATTAGAAAACTTAATTTAAAGATACAGTTTCACAATAAAGAAAATGATATATAAATGATGACAGTATTACAACAGTTTTGGATTCTGATGACTCTGATACCTTTGAGACTAATTTTAAAACTATTAGACCTAAAAGTCTATATAATCCAGCATTAAATAACACATTACATGATTATCTTAAAATTTGTGAAAGAGATATAAGGCAACTATGTAATTCAAATGACACTACCAAATCTCACAACTTAACTTTTGAAGAGAAAATAGCATTACAATAACTTTTTAATGATAAAACCTTAAGAATCATGCATGCTGACAAAGGCACAGGTCTTGTGCTCATGGAGCAATCTGTATACATTAGCAAAATGGAAGAGACACTTAATAATAATGAGTTTTTTGAACTAGTGGATCTTAAACTGTTAATAAATATTTTTCAGTTGTTGATAAAAAAAAATAAAAAGCTTAGAAAGTTATGGTATAATTTCTACAGAAGAATTAAAGTTTTTATCTAATGGTGATCCCCATGGGTAAATTTCCTATTTGCCATCCAATCATCAAGATTTTTCTTGAAGAGTGCTAATGAGGAGCTTTGTTTGATATAGATAGGTAGTTTGTTCCAGAGTATGGGAAGTCTCTGGGACAGGAATCTATCCCTCCAGCATGTTCTGTTTATTTTGGTGACAAGATTTAGGTCCCTAGAGCGTGTAGCTCTGAGGGATTGGGATTTCTTTAAGTGGAGCATGTTCAGCAGCTCTGAGTTTGACATAACTTTGTATGTTAGGCAGAGATTGCCTCTGAGTAGGCGATATGTGATAGTGTAAAGCTGGAGATTTTTGAGACAGTCTGCATAGAGCATCTATTTGAGGCCAGTAATCCTCTTTGTGAGGTATTTCTGTAGCCTTTCCAGTTGTTGTAGATGTCTTGTGAGGTACATACCAAAAGGGACGTTGTACTCTATAATGGGTCTAATGAGTGACGAGTAGAGTGGAACAATGACCTCTTTTTTCCTGGATGAGAAACCTTTTGTGATGAGGTATGCCATGTAGAAGGATTTCCTGACTACTGTGATGATGTGATTATCAAAGGAGAGACTACTGTCCACCTGTATCCCAAGGTCTCTTATCACACTTTCGGTGTTAAGTAAACTACCACCTATGTGGTAGCTCATGGGTACAGAGTTTTTACCAAAGGGGATGACAATGCACTTTTTGGCATTGAGCTTGAGGCCATGGCTTTGACACCAGGCATCTGTCTCAGCGAGGTCCTTTTGTAGGATGTCCATATCATTAGGAGTTTCAGTTATGGCTCCTAGTTTGCAGTCATCTGTGAACTTCATTAGCCAAAGACCTTCTGTGCTACCCTGTACTTCAGAAAAGTAGATACCAAATAGGAGAGGACCCAGGACTGAACCCTGTGGTACTCCACTTGTCACTGGTCTGAAGTCAGATTTGGAGTCTGCTACTTTTGCAGTGTGGGTTCTGTTAGTGAGCCAGTTGGCAACCCATCTTGTGACATAGGAATTTATACCTAGTTTAGTGAGTTTATCTATAATTCTAGTGTGGGGGATGGTGCCAAAAGCCTTGGCGAGATCTAGATAGGCTGTGTGAACCACCTTACCCTCGTCTATGGCTTTGGTAACTGCTTCAAAGAAGTCAGTCAGGCTTAGGAGACATGATCTGCCTTTTACAAACCCGAACTGGGTGGGGTCCAGAGTTTGGAGTGTAGCAATGTCTTTGTTCATGAGTTCCATGGCTTTGCAGACCAGGCTCGTTAGGCTAATGGGGTGGTAGTTCCCGGGGTCCATGGTGGCTCCCCCTTTGTGGAGTGGGATAACTGTTGCTGTGCGCCATTCAGTAGGCACAAAGCCTGAGGTGAGGCTATGATTGAACATGGTGCTTAGGTGGGGTGCCAGTTCATTCTGTAGTTCATGTAGAACACAGCCTGGGATGTTGTCAGGTCCCGTGGATGCTGTGTTCTTGGCTTTGGAGATTGTGGTTTTTACCTGTGCAGCCGTGATTACAGGAACTTTGCATTCTTCTGGTGTAGAGATGGGCCCTTTAAGGGGTGGGGTAAAGTTAGCACTGAACCTATCTGCCAGGATGTTGACAATATCAGTTGGTTCTGCATATTTAGTGCCATTGTGCTGTAACTCAGAGCAGTTCTGAGTGTTGCCATTGAGATTCTTGACATTATAAAGATAGAAATAATCCACCTTTCAGACATTATTTTGAATAAAAAGACAAAGACTGAAAAAATAGTGCAATTTGTGGATTCTGTACTTAACCCTTTTGTTCAAAAGACTACTTTTTTATTTAAAAGACTCATGGGCATTTCTTAATGAACTTTTTTAGTGCAGAAAAGATCTTAGTAATTGCATTTTAGTAACACTTGATATAGAAGCACTCTGTACGAATATACCACATAATAAAGGTGTGGAACTTCTTGCATTATTTCTTTCTAGACATGCCAAATTGCCAAAAAGAAAGTTAACACTATTACCACTCTAGTAGATATTGTGCTTACTAACAACTTATTTTACTTTAACAACAGGATTTATCATCAAACAAAAGGCATTTCCTTGGCGCAGCCCCCCACATGAGGGGAGCAGGGGGCCTTCCACCGTGCATTAAAAATGTATTCAACATTTTAAATTTTCAGTCATTTTGGGATTCAGTCTTTTGATTTTCAGCCATTTGATAGTAAACATATATATATCTGTATATATATATATATATATATATATATATATATATATATATATATATAGGTCCCCTTGACATGGTCGACATTTCAAAATGTCGAAGACCATATGGGCTAGAACATATGATCGACCTTTGAAATGCCGACCATGCAGAACCAGCATTTCTGTACAGTGTGTAATGAAAAGATTTTCATTCTTGCACTGTAGTGTGATCCCGGAGTTGGTATATTTAAGTTACGTGGGTGTGGGGGGGTGGAGTCCCCCACGGGGGGTACAGGGGTGCATGCCCCCCTGCTAGCAGTGTTAAGGTGAGTGTTTGTTTTTTTTTTTTGTTTTTTTTGTTCTTTACATGTTCGACATTTCAAATGTCGATCATATGATCTCGGCCATATGGTCGTCGGCATTTTGAAATGTCGTTCATGTAAAGTAGACCCATATATATATATATATATATATATATATATATACATACATACATGTATGTGTGTGTGTGTGTGTGTGTGTGTGTGTGTGTGTATATATATATATATATATATATATATATATATATATATATATATATATATATATATATTGTTTTTATTTTACATTTGTTAACTGATTAACCGGGGAAGTCCAACTGGACACATCCTTTTTCATTGGAGGCCTGCGGAGAAAAGCTCCAGTTATACCAGTAAAGTACAGAATAAGAAGCACAAATATATACACATATGGCACAGAAATGTCTAATACAAGTCAAGAAATGGTAAGTAGGAATAATCTACTCTATTACATAGTTGTTTTTGTACACATAACAAGGCTAGGCACTCATAGAGTATATGAATGTATTATTCTAATGTTATAGGAACAACAGGTCTCTAGTGGCATTTTATACATGATTTGTAGTGAGATTCATAGCAAACAGTTATCAGATTATTAGTTGTAAGTTTCGTGTAGTTATTACAGAAAAGGTAGTGATGAAGAAGTGAATTTTAGAGTTATACTTTTATACTTTCACTTATTTAGTATGTTAGTGGTAATTGTGTGATAGACAGCATTTGGATAGATGCTTGTGGAGACTATAGAGTTATTGATCAGCCGGGGGTTGTGCAAGGGCAGATCCATTTGGTAAGGAGGTAGTTTTTTAAGGCTGGTTTAAATGTTTTTGGTGATGATAGGGAGGTAAGATCAGTTGGAAGAATATTCTAAAGTTTGCCTATATAGTTTGAGAAGAAGGACTCTCCTGCTTAATTTTTGGCTATATAGGTTTGTATGTGATTTTGGTTTGTGGATCGTAAAGTTCTGGCAGTAATATAAGGTTTAATAAGGGTTTGTAGAGCAGGTATTTTTTCAGGCTTTGAGAGGATTTTATTGAGAGTTTTGAATAGTGTTATAGCTGGGGCAATTCTAACCAATTGAGCTGTTTGAGTGCTATGCAGTGATGAGATCTAGCTGGGGAATTTGTTGCAAATCTTGTGATTTTATTGTAGCAGGTTTCAAGGTTTTGTAAATCAGATTTTTTCAGATTAGTGAGAATGGGTGCAGCATATAATAAGGTGGAGAGTAGGTGGGTTTGGGCAATAGTTACTGTGTTATTTGCGAAGTAGTGTTTATTTCTATGTAGGGTACTGAGTTTTTGTGTACTTGTTTTAACTGTCTGAGATATATGAATATCAAATCTGAGTTTATGGTCAATTTCTATTCCCAGTAGCTTAGTATGCTCCGGGGGGGTTATGCAAGTATTGTTTTAGGAGGTGATGTAGAAAGTTGTAGGGGAGAAAGGAGTGTTGTTGGGAGAAAATACTAATAGTTTGGTCTTTTTAGGATTTAAGATTAAATTAGCATTTGTTAGCCAGGTCTCAACTTCCTGAAAGGCTTTCTGAGTAAGTGACTGAAGTTCTAGTAGGGAGGGTGCAGAACATATCACAGCTGAGTCATCTACATATTGTATGAGCGATGCATGAGTGGTTGCCAGATGGAGGTTATTAGTAAATACTGAGAATAGGAGTGGGCCTAATATAGAGCCTTGAGGAACTCCTAGTTCAACTGGTAAGAAGGATAATGGGGTCTGTTTCCATAAGACTGCTTATTGACATCCTGTGAGGTAATCTTTGAACCATGCAAGCGTGGAATTACAGAAACGTAAGTCTGTAAGGGTGTTAAGGAGGTGGGTATGGGAGACCAGATCAAATGCTTTTGGCAGGTCCAGGAAAATAGAAGAGGCATAGTGATTGTGGCTCCTATGAAGATTGATGGTGTTAGTAAATGACAGTAATGTTGTTGTACTGTGGAATGGCCTAAAACCGTGTTGGGTATTGGTAAGGAGTTTGTTATTAAGTAGGTAGTCTTTGACTTGTTTATGAATTACTCTTTCTAGAATTTTAGAGAGTGGTGACAACATTGCAATAGGTTGATAGTTGTTAAGATTGGTAGATGGTCTGCCATTATGTATGAATCATGTAAGCGGTTTTCCAGATGGTAGGCACCTACCATTCTTCCACTTGAATGGTTGATTAGTATTGATTCAGGGTATGCTATATCATCTGCTGTCAGCTTTAAGTATTCTGCGGGTAGACCGTCAGCTGCTGGGGTGGTTGGTCTTAGTTTTTTTAGAAGTTTTTTGATGGTATTTGTTGCAACTGGTTGCAGAGAGAAGGTAGATGTGATGTTTGGGTTTGGGAGAGAGGGATTGTTTGTAGTTGGTGTTTGATTTTTACTAGTTCTAGGATGGTCTCAGTAAAATGCTTGTTGAATTATGTGGCTGTATTATCTACATTATTGCTGTTGGTTGGGGGGGGGGGGTTCCCTGTTTTTCCTGGGTGTAGAACATTATTTATTGTGGACCAGAATCTTTGTGGGTTTTTCTGATGTTTGGCTCTTATTTCAGTGTAGTAGTTAACTTTATCTATTTTAATTTGCTTTTTTGCTTTATTCTTAAGCTCCCGGTAAGATTGGAATATGAGTTGAGTCCTATTAGTTTTCCAAGAAGTCCAAGCCTTATCTCTAAGCGTGAGATTTACAGTTACTTTTTTTAGCCATGGGGCATAGTTAGTCTTAATACGTATATATCTTCTTGGTACCTGTGCATCTAGAATGGTAAGGAAAGTATTACTGAAGTACTTTACTGCATCTTATAGGAGTAGAAGTTTTAGAGATGTACAATAACAGTTTTTTAGCACCTCTGTAAGCTTGCAGGGGTTAAGTTGTTTTTTATTTCTTATTTGTAGCATAATGGGTTGTTTAACTTGTATTGTTTTCTTCCTGACCAGATAGGTGGGAAAATGATCACTGAGGCTGTCTGGTAGACAATCTGAGAGCGGGTATAGGGCTGGTCTGTTTGTTAGCATCCACTCTAAGGTGGACTGTCTGTCTGTGGTTTTATTAACACTTGTTGGTCCCTTGATGAGTTGAAAGAAACCATGTAGATTTACATGTTTTTGGGCTCCGGGGAACTGCAATCTAACCAGTCTATATTAAGGTCACCCATTGTAAGTGTTTTCTGAGGTAGGTTATTGCAGCACCAGTATAGTAAGTTTTCCAGTATAGAAATATTGTCTCCTGGTGGCATATAAAGATCTATGATATATATATTTTTATTGGAGTTGATTTTTAGTTTGGCATACAATATTTCTGCATTTTCAAGTTCTAAGGTTTGTCGGATAGTATTTCTATGGAGAGGTGTTTTTTGTAAAGTAGAGCTACACCACCTCCTCTTTTCTTTATTATTATTGTTGTTGGAATTTAACCAGATCACTGTAAGTATAGCAATATCTGGTGAGTAGAGAGCAATGTTAGCAGGAAGCTCATGAATTTTGTTTTTTATACTTCTAATGTTCATATTCAATAACAGAATGTCAGCTTTTTCTCTAGTAGATATGATTGATGTCAGATTAGTGTTTGTTTGCAGACTATGGTGTGGTTCTGAGGTGTGGCGATTGTTGATTGGACCAGAGTTTGGATGTATGTCTCCACACAGGGTTAGTCTAGAGACAATTTGGATGACATGTTTCAGGTATTAAGACTTTTATCATTTTTTGAGGAGATAGTGGATAAGTTGGAATAATGCGGTTTTGCTATTTTAGCTTGGGTGAAGGTTGTGACATTAAAGATGGAACTACCTATATAGATGTTAGTAGGCTTAAAGGTGATGGGATGGATATTAGAGGTGGAGTGGAATGGAGGGGGTTTGGGGAGCCTGATGTGATAAGAGGTAATGACAGTTGTAAGTATTAGTAGGTATAGTGAGGCCAGAAGAAAGGATAAGTGGCATATTGATTTTTTGTGAGGCTGGTTTGGCATGAATCTGATTGACTTAGCAAGATGTATGGGAATGGTCATTTCAGGTATGAGGTGAACTTGATTACTTACAGTGAATAGGAGTATTACAAAGGGAGTAACAGGCTTACTTTGCTACAGAGCAGGAACTGGTACAGAGAGCAGGTAAATTACTGGGGGAGCAAGAAGTTTGGACTAAATATGGAGGGTATATGAGGTAGTTGACGTATAGGTATGTGAGGGTATTGGAGTTAGTAGAGGTAGGGGAGGGATGGCAGAGAGGTATGGGTGGAGTTGTAAAGGGAGTGGAATGATTTGATTGGATGAGGTTTGGGCTTATGGCTATACGTCTGAGGAGAGTAGGGGTTGGTGGGAAAGGGGGTAGGGTAGGGGAGCAAAGTGGACCCTTAGTGGAGCAAGGGCAGAATGGAGCGGGTAGGAACCCGGTTCTCCAAAAACAATCAGAGAGTTTGTTCCCAGGTAAGTAAAATAAAGCCCGAGTGTAAAGTACAGTTGCAGATTTTAAAATAATGCAATGAATTTGTAGAAATGGATGGAGGAGATAGAAAAATACAGGTGGTTTGAGGGAAATGCTGTTACTGTTATTATAGCTAGGAGGGGGATCCTAAATTTAACCCATTCCTTGGTGATGCCAAACAGCTGTTGTCCTGAGTGAAGTGTGAGTTGACAGTTACTTTTTGAATTGCTAGCTTGCTTTTAGAAGCACAGTATTCAGATTGGATTAAATTAGCAGAGCAACATTTTTTATTGCAAGCTATTAAATACACAGAGTTATGGGGCTTCAACCTACAAGTTTTTTTCCTGTGTGATTTGCTAACTGCCGCCTCTATTCAGGAGCCCTTCCTTTTGTTTGGAAGAAGATAGCGCAGTTTAAGAATTCTGCAGGCTTGGGGCTGCCCAGAGTTAGGTCAGGGACTGCATACTAAGAAAAAAAAAAAGATGAAAAAACTGGGTAAATAGGGTGAAAAATGGAGATAGAAACCTTCTATATACTATGCCTCTAGGTAGTTAAAAGGTCAATCTAATGACCGAACCCAGACACTAGTGTAATCATGGCATTTAAACTAAACTAGCAGTTCTCTATGCATTTCAACAAAAAATAGGTTGAGCTCTGCTAGCTGCAATTCCAGATATTATTAAGCAAGTGGTGTTTTACTACAATACAAACAGTATATGAAGGAGTGCCATGAATTAAGCTGGGCTCAAGCACACCGAGCTTCAGAAGCAATGCATTTAGTGGTGCTAGAAATTAATGTAAGTACGTCACTACCAAGCTATATCAGACATATAAACCTTTACTGCGAGTTCTAACACAGTTGTTTCCTACATTTAATACCAGAACTGTAAGTATTCTCTAAGTTTTAACACAGTTTGTTCCAACACAGTAATATAACTCACTCGCAAACAATTACAGTGTAACTAAACATGCGGTTTATCCGCTTAGAACTTAGACACTAAATATTCATTCTAAGCAGATATATCTCACTTGCAAACAGTTACTGTGTAACTAAACATGTTTTTTCCGCTTAGTACATAGTCATTTAAATAAGCACTACAAGCAGATATAATACACTCAGTCAATGTCCTTCACAATATAGATTGCTTGTAAATATTTACAGAAAAAGACAATGCAGGATATGTAAATTGTACAGATTCCTTACTGTGAGGTGGCTCTTACTCCAGGGCATGCGGCTGTTATGACAATTTCAAAAATGGCACTAGGGGTTTATAAAAGATTTCGCAGGCCTCTACTGGATGGGGAGGGGTAAAGAAAAGGAATATCCAATTAGCAGGGAGGATTGAAGCTAGTACTCGGTTCTCCAAAAACAATCAGAGAGGTTGTTCCCAGGTAAGTAAAATATGGCCCAAGTGTAAAGTACAGTTACAGATTTTAAAATAATGCAGGGAATTTGTAGAAGTGGCTGGAGGAGATGGAAAATTACAGGTGGTTTGAGGGAAATGCAGTTACTATTATTACATCTAGGAGGGGGATCCTAAATCCAACCCATCCCTTGGTAATGCAAAACAGCTGTCATCCTGAGTGAAGCGAGAGTTAGTTACTTTTCAAGTTGCTGGCTCGCTTTTAGAAGCACAATATTCAGATTATATTAAATTAGCAAAGCAACAGTTTTTATTACAAGCTATTAAATACTCAGAGTTATGGGGCTTCAACCTACAAGTTTTTTCCTGTGTAATTTGCTAACTGCCGCCTCTATTCAGGAGCCCTTCTTTTTGTTAGAGAAGATAGTGCAGTTTATGAATGCTGCAGGCATGGGGCTGCTCAGAGTTAGGTCAAGGACTGTATACTAAGGGGAAAAAAAAAGATGAGAAAACTGCTTAAATAGGGTGAAAAAGAGAGGGAGAAACCTGTATACTATGCCTCTACATAGTTAAAATGTCATTCTAATGACCGGATCCAGACACTAGTGTAATCATGGCATTTAAACTAACCTAGCAGTTCTCTATGCATTTCAACAAAAAATAGGTTGCACTCTGCTAGCTGCAGTTCCAGATATTATTAAGCAAGTGGTCTTTAGACTTCAGTAGTCAACACCCATGGTTCTTGAAGAGTAATGTTGTGAAAGGCCAGTTTGTCAGACTGTTCAGACTGATAAGTAATGATGATACCTTTAAAAATGAATGTGATAAGAAAATTCTTAGCAGATTTATTCTTACAGAAGAATTATCCAGCCTCGTTAGTCAATCACATTAGGAATGACATTAGAGTTAAAAGGTCTATTAAGTTTAAATCTATTCTAAAATATGGTTTTAGTCCTTCAAACAACTTGTCATCCAATGATAACAACTTGTCTTTAAGCTTTTCCCTTCCCATAAGCAGGGACTTGAGAACCATTAAAGACATTATTAGCAACAACTGGAGAATTATTTCTAGAGATAGTACTATTAAGGAGCTAGTGGGACATCTTCTCAGGTTTTCTTTTAAGAAAACTAAAAATTTTAATCATTTTTTGAGAAACAAGATCATGCCTTTTTGTTATCTGAACATGCCATTGTTAACACTAAAGGGATGTTACCATGTGGAAAATGTTTCTGCTGCAAATTCATTTTAAAAGGTGACTTTTATTGCTTTCCACATTATAATGTTTCCATTCACTTTAAGAAGAGCTTTAATTGTAACAGTACAATGGTAGTATATGCTGCTATTTGTGCAGTCTGTAGATGTTTTCATATAGGAAAAACAATCAGAAAATTAAGTGATAGAATTAAAGAGCATTATGCTGCAGTTAGATCCAAAGATTTATCTAATGCTTTAGGAAAACATAGTATTTTCGGTCCTAATTTCTCATGCTTTCAGTTTTTGATATTGGAACATGTGAACAATTTTTTTGGAGATTCCGATGGACTCCTGCAGGTTTTGGAACTAAAGTGGCAGTTGCATTTGAAAGCTGACTGCTACCCTGGGCTAAATGAATCTATGAACATGAAATGTGTATTAATATGGTTACAATAATAGTGACAGTATACCTCATTCATTATTCGTTATTCAGAATCCTTTGGCTATAGTTACTGCATACACTTACCATATTTTTCCTGCCTGTTAAATATTAAGCCTTTTACATAGTGTTTCCTAACTCTCATTGGATATTTATTAATTGATGTTATATATTGAGTGGATTGCATCAATTTCATTCATTCTGAATAAGTTCCTACACAATAAAGGATGAAAGCTCAATCTATTATGAGGGTGTTCATGTCTTTATTTTATGCCAGTAAAGATATTAAAGAAGTTTATTTATATATATATATATATATATATATATACATATATATATATATATATATATATCTATATATATATATGTGTGTGTGTGTGTATATATATATATATATATATATATATATATATATATGTATGTGTATATATACAATATCTATATATGGGTCTACTTCATTTAGTTGAAAACTCATTTCACTGAAACTCATTTCGTTGAAAACTTATTTCACTGAAACTCAACTGCCTCAGCACAATTCACTGAAAGCTCACTTCACAGAAAACTCATTTGACTGAAACTGATTTCACTGAAAGTTATATGCCCTGTTCCCCACTGTAGTACAAACCTGGAGTTAGTATATATAGTTGGGGGGGTTGGGGGGGGCCGTGTCTACATGCTGATACTTCAGGAAGTGGGAGTTCCGTCTCATTCCTAGATATAGCACTCGTGTTAGTGCTAGTACTGGTAAATTGACCTCTAGCATTTTTAGGAAAGACACATACAGGAACAGTTTCTTGAGTTATTGCAGCCAGCACCCACATTTCATGAAGAAAAATGTGGTGTGTGGCCAACTCATTAGACTGTCTCGGTTGATCAGCAATGACGATGTTTTTATCACAGAAGCAATGTCTCTCATAGACCTTTTTGTTCAACGGCATTACCTTCTGGATTTACTGCAAAGTATTTTAACTGAAGTGTCAGCATCTAGACATAGTAAGTTTAAACCTATCCTGCTTCATGGTTTTACATCTGCAAATAGACAAGGCGTGAGTTCTGATCACACTTCTAGTTTCCCCATTCCAATCAGCAGAGACATGCGTGCTATCAGAGAAGTGATCACTTCTAACTGGAGAATTATTAATAGTGACAGCTCCATTTCAAACGTGCTAGGGGATGCCCTGTTTTCTTCTTTAAAAAATCTAAGACTTTAAGATCGTATTTTGAAAACAGTGACACACCTTTCCTTTTTGCATGAGTCAGGTCAGAACAAAATAATAAACCTAAAGGCATGTTCCAGTGTGACAAATGTGTCTGTTGTAAATACATTCATGCAGGTGCTTCTTTTACTTTTACACATTGCAGCTTCACAGTGGCTTTTGACAAATTATATGACTGTCACAGCTTGTTGGTGGTATATGCAGCAATATGTAACTCACTCAGATCAATTATAATATATTCTATATATATATTGTGGGTGTGTTTCTTTTTTTTTTTTTTTTTTTTTTTTTTTTTTTTTTTTTTTTTTTTTTTTTTTTTTTTTTTTTTTTTTTTTTTTTTTTTTTTTTTTTTTTTTTTTTTTTTTTTTTTTTTTTTTTTTTTTTTTTTTTTTTTTTTTTTTTTTTTTTTTTTTTTTTTTTTTTTTTTTTTTTTTTTTTTTTTTTTTTTTTTTTTTTTTTTTTTTTTTTTTTTTTTTTTTTTTTTTTTTTTTTTTTTTTTTTTTTTTTTTTTTTTTTTTTTTTTTTTTTTTTTTTTTTTTTTTTTTTTTTTTTTTTTTTTTTTTTTTTTTTTTTTTTTTTTTTTTTTTTTTTTTTTTTTTTTTTTTTTTTTTTTTTTTTTTTTTTTTTTTTTTTTTTTTTTTTTTTTTTTTTTTTTTTATTGAGGCAATGTTTCAATTGCCTCATGTACACAACCCCTCCTCCTCCCACAAAACACAAATACATGGAGATGCAACTATCGGCCAAACTGGAGGCTGAGCTCTCAACATAGGACTGGCAAGACCAGTCAGGAGGAGAAGGTTACCACACACACTATAGACCCAGTCTCACATAGTACCATTACAACCTCAAATCATACACATAAACACACAAAGACATACTGGAGGCTCTGATCAAAATCTACCAAAACAGCAGAGGCCACCAAAGCAGACACCCAAACAACCACCACCTCAGAACACAACACCCAACACATAGACCTCACAGTCAGAGTGTCAAACAGTCACAGCCCTTAAGGCCAAACACAATGCCAGACACACTAGTCATTGGTGACTCCATAGTCAGACACACTGATGTCCCGCCACCAGACTGAGTAAGGAGAAGGTCACAGTAAGCTGCCTGTGCTAGAATCCGCCACATAAACACTCAGGTCTCTCAACAGCAGGTACAAATATGACTCAGTCATTGTCCACGCTGGTGTAGACCTGAGGCACTCTTGGACTACATGAAAAGAGACATTGAGGAGCTCTCTGATTATGTAGCCCAGGCAGGTATGACCCTGACCTTGAGCAGTATCCTACCTTCACCAAGAATGATGCCACAATACAGAGATAAGATGATCAGCTTTAACAATTGGCTTAAACACTGGTGTCATTCAAAGGGGATCCAGTCTGCCTGGGATGACATGCTGGACAAGCCCTGTGGGGGCTTGCACCTGTCACCTGGGATTCGGATATTGGCAAAGGCTCTTGCCACCCATAGTGCCTTTTTAGGCAAGGCTCAAATTCTAAACCTACCACCCTAGAACACAAAAAGGAAAACTAAGGGTAATGCTGCTCAATGCCAGAAGTCTAAATCTCAAAATGCACTGAGGCCCTTCTCAGTATGGAGAAACATGTCTGTGCTGTGACAGAAACTGGTTCAAAGGCACCCCAGCTATCAGGTTTTACCTCATATCATGCCCGCCCCAAAATCCGGACAATAAAGGAGGTATCCATATTCATCAAGGACACCCACACCTCAAGACTGGTGGCAACGCATGCATCGGAGACCATCCAGGTGCAATTAACCATAGGCAAGACTGCTCTGCAAATTGTAGCATGTTACAGGCCACCCTCACAAACTCAGGAACTCACATGGCCTTCCTGAAAACACTAGAGGATAAATGTATCACCAAACACCATCATACTAGGTGACTTCAATTACCCTAATATAGACTGGGAACACTACTCAAGCCCAAACACCCTAGCCCAAAAGTTCCTGGAATTCATAAACTCAAATGCCATGGAACAACTAGTCACCATCCCCACAAGAGGAGATAACATACTTGATCTCATCATCAAACATGGGAGCACAATGTTCAACACGAAGTATACCTCACTGGTGAGATCAGATCACACTAATCTCGCTGGAGGTCCTCATCCCACCCCCACCTGAAATAAAAAGACCACAGTAAAGAACTTCTCAAAAGCCGACTTCACACTTCTAAAGACTAGTGTGGTCTCCTTTAGGCCCAGCGGAAAACATACTCAAGCCGCTGAATCACTTACAAAGCCTTCTACCAGCACCTGCAGGACTGCATGGATTTAAAAGGGCCAATCCTTATATATATATATATATATATATATATATATATATATATATGTATGTGTATATATACAATATCTATATATGGGTCTACTTCATTTAGTTGAAAACTCATTTCACTGAAACTCATTTCGTTGAAAACTTATTTCACTGAAACTCAACTGCCTCAGCACAATTCACTGAAAGCTCACTTCACAGAAAACTCATTTGACTGAAACTGATTTCACTGAAAGTTATATGCCCTGTTCCCCACTGTAGTACAAACCTGGAGTTAGTATATATAGTTGGGGGGGTTGGGGGGGGCCGTGTCTACATGCTGATACTTCAGGAAGTGGGAGTTCCGTCTCATTCCTAGATATAGCACTCGTGTTAGTGCTAGTACTGGTAAATTGACCTCTAGCATTTTTAGGAAAGACACATACAGGAACAGTTTCTTGAGTTATTGCAGCCAGCACCCACATTTCATGAAGAAAAATGTGGTGTGTGGCCAACTCATTAGACTGTCTCGGTTGATCAGCAATGACGATGTTTTTATCACAGAAGCAATGTCTCTCATAGACCTTTTTGTTCAACGGCATTACCTTCTGGATTTACTGCAAAGTATTTTAACTGAAGTGTCAGCATCTAGACATAGTAAGTTTAAACCTATCCTGCTTCATGGTTTTACATCTGCAAATAGACAAGGTGTGAGTTCTGATCACACTTCTAGTTTCCCCATTCCAATCAGCAGAGACATGCGTGCTATCAGAGAAGTGATCACTTCTAACTGGAGAATTATTAATAGTGACAGCTCCATTTCAAACGTGCTAGGGGATGCCCTGTTTTCTTCTTTAAAAAATCTAAGACTTTAAGATCGTATTTTGAAAACAGTGACACACCTTTCCTTTTTGCATGAGTCAGGTCAGAACAAAATAATAAACCTAAAGGCATGTTCCAGTGTGACAAATGTGTCTGTTGTAAATACATTCATGCAGGTGCTTCTTTTACTTTTACACATTGCAGCTTCACAGTGGCTTTTGACAAATTATATGACTGTCACAGCTTGTTGGTGGTATATGCAGCAATATGTAACTCCTGCCAGTTCTTCTGTGTTGGCAAAACTTGCAGACGACTATCAGATCGGATCAAGGCAGTGCAATCTGTTGACTCTACTAATGCTTTAGGGAAACATATCGCCATTTGCACAAACTTTTCTTTTTTCAGTTCTTGGTTTTAGAACAACTACCACAACTTGTTGATGACACAGACAATCTGTTATGATTAAAAGAACTTAAATGGCAGTTACACTTGGATGCTGAATCACCTCAGGGAATAAATGAATCTTTAACCCAGGAGTTCCCAAAGTGTGCGCCACGGTGCCCTAGGGAGCTGCGGCTTCCTCACAGGGGCGCCGCAAATTCTTCTCTGCTTGAATTTTTAAATTTTGCGGTTTTGTGATGATATCACGTGTGTGATGACGTCAGCAACGTTACCTCCATCAGCCTGTCGGAATTGAGCTCGTGTGCACATTTCCAGCTTGAACCCGAGTGGGAAACGGCTACTGCTGCTGGGCTAGTCTAAATGGATTTACTGCTACTGCTGCTGCTCTATGGATTTGCAAGCTGCTTTGGATCTATCTGCCTTCGTGACTGCTGCTTGCTGCTTCGTGGAGTGAATCTGATACCCTTTGGAAAGAAAGTACTTTGGAGGTAGGGTGTGGGAGTGTGAGTGTGTGTGTGTGTGTGTGTGTGTGAGTGTGTGTGTGTGTGTGTGTGTGTACTGCACTGAAGAAAGTGCTTAAATGCCACAGTGGCATTTTAGTTTAGCTAGTCTTAGCAAATTTTTATTTGACCATAGTGCTCCATTGACAAGTCTCCTACTACACCTAAACGTTGATATAATATATTCACTAGCTGACTCTTTTGGCTTTTTGTGGAAAACAGAGACCAGTTTTTTTTTCTACATCTATGTCACTAAATTCACTGTTCTAGTCCCATAAGCACAGTTCCTATCACAATTTTGTCATAATTCTTCAAGTAAAACAACTTTGTTGGTTCCACGTTTTTATTGTTCCTTGTGCCCACATCTGGAAGTAAAGTTTTGAAAGTGATAGCGTTGTAATCAGAGTTAAACAGTAAAAGGTTACAGTTTCAGTGGTACCTCAGATCAGGCTGGACTCTATATCTACAGAGAAATGTATGTGTCCAGTATATATTCAAGACTCATGGGGTTTTAACATATTGGTACAAGGACCTGGCAATCATTACTTTCAAAGTTTGGTTTTCATCACTGTCAGATGTTGCATTCATATTCCGACAGGTATTTGCTATGTTTATTTCATCTACTAAGAGGTCATGCTACACATTTCTTTAACTCATTTGAAAACATTTTAGCACTTTCTATGATCAGGTTTGGACGTCTGTAGAATCCAGCTAGCATGTTTCAGTGGATCATCCAGATACTATCTGACTGCCTTCTACTTTTGTGGAACTGCTTCCTTCTTTGAATGCCTGATGTTTATTTTTTGGATTCCTGTGTTTTTTTAATGCTTACAAGAATTTAAGGACATTGGATTGCTTTGATCAGATGTGTTGAGATTTGTTCTTATCCTTCTGGTTTGACTGTTGGCTGTACTCTTTCATGGGACTGCATGTCTCCAGCTTGGAGCATGACAACTTTCTGGATTTGCTAGAATGATGAAGTTCAGTACTTACATCAACTAACTAGTTCTCAACTTAGCCCATATTGTACTAGGGGCCAGTCACAGTTTTGTTAGCTAGTTATATTTACCACAAAGAGGAATGGCTAAAGTGTTTACGTATCTATGTCAACTTATTTATATGAATATATCTCTATCTGTATATGCATATATTGTTTTATTTGACATTTGTTTACTGGGAATGTCCATCTGGTTCAAAACTACCCATTTTTAATGGCCGGGGAGAAATGGTCCAGACTTAATAGTTTTAAATTATTGTTACAATCAGACATCTGTGTAAGTAACATTACTATTTCTGCACTTAAACAGGGGATAATTAGTTTGTCATCATGCATAGAATAATGGATATTAAAATTCATTTGTATAAGTGACTAGATACTGAGGATATTTTGTTAAGCAGTATATACATTATATTAGTAGAACATTCAGATAATAATACTGGAGAACTGCGGGGATTGCGGGTACTGCGAAGAGCACTTTTGGCTAACATCAAAGAGTGAAATAATACTAATTTCATGAACTTTAATCGTACTCTGAATGGGGTCCATTCCCATCATGGTATCAGAAACCCAAAAGACTTGGAGAAATCAAAAAAGAGAAAATGTTATTACCAAAGGATGGTCAGTATATTTAGAAAGGAGGCAGAGAAACATTGTTGAGAAATGTGAGAAGAGTACAGAGAGGTGTTTAAAACAAAATCAGTTGTAAGAATGTAAGGAAAGAGGCATTCTGAAGTAGTATTGTAAAGAAGCTAGGCTGGAGGGTGAAAGGAGCTGTGAATATGTGAGATATAAGGATGAAGTATTAAGAGGAGCTAGAACACTGAGAAATAAGGGAAGGGATGTTTAGAGAAAGGGTGGAGGGTAGATAGATATAAAGTAAAGTTGTATATATAATGAGAAGAAGGATAGAAATGGCAGGAGTGAGGGGGATTTAGACAGTTATGTCAGCCAGGAATTGACCAGCAGCATATCCAACTTTTGTTTCGCTATTCTTTTAAGGAGGATTTGAAGGGAGACTGGCTAGATATAATTCTGGTAGTAAGGAGAAGGGAGTTCCAGATTTTAGCTGAGTAAGAATATAAGCTTTGACCTGGTACTTTGGATGTATTTGAAACATCTAGGAGTTTTTTTTTTTCTTCAGACCTCAGGGTTCTACTGGGGACATATAAATTTACTAAATGACAGCGGGCTGGGCATGCTAAAGGTTTATAAATGATGTTGGGTATGGTTACGAGATAGGCATAATGAAGATAGGAAGCAATTGTAGTAAATGTAATTGCTTATTTAGGCAGTCAGTTAATGGTGCTTAGGCCAGTTTCTAGCTTTTTCCAGCCCCCTGGTATAAAACTTTCAGCTTGTACCTACTCAGCACAGACTCCACGTGGGCCAGCAGAGTGATCCAGGCTGCAGAGAGCTGAATAAGCGACTTTTCTTGATACTAAGTATATTTTTTGTTGCTTTCCACATCTGAATACCTAGCAACTGTACTTTTCTCGCCTTTCTGTTACATTGAAGCTGTTTTTACTGCATTTAACTTAATATTGCACTTGGAATCCTTGTTTGTTACTATTTGACTGTATTTGTAGCAAATTCTTCTGTGTAAGCTGTAGTAGCTGATTCATAGCATTTATAAGTGTTTGCTGTACCTGTTTCTGCCTGTTTTGTGAAAAAAAAAGAAAAAAAAAAAAAAATATCTCTTGTTTTTCCTGCTTTACTAGTTTAGTCCAGTTTCAGAGTTGCTGATTCCTGGGCTTTGGTTGTAGTTCCTGTGTACTGTTTCCTTGCCTTATTTGGGGAAGGGAAGCTACCTTGCTTACCAGTGGGAGTGGGAAGCATTGAGCTGCCTTTGTCCAGTTTCTTGTGAGGTCTCAGGCAGTAACTAGTAGTTTATTGGTTGTTTTGGGCCAGTTTCTAGCTTTTTCCAGCCACCTGGTATAAAACGCTTAAACGCCACAAGCGCCGATTTAGAGCGATTTAGCCGCAGAGCTGCCACTGTTGCACACTAGGGCAGTGCCGTTACAGGTTTAAACTATTCGGGCTACCTAAAGTCCACTCTTCAAATTTTCCCCAAAACTACCTTCCTCGAACTATACTACTGATCAAATCACGCATCCTATAACTAAAAGATCAACTCTACTTGACTCCAAGTAGACTATTCTCTATCTATTAAACCTAGCACTTGCTCCTACAGTACTTATTACCTTGATACGGCACTCTTTGTCATAGATAGTACCCCCAAAAAGGCAACCCCCATTTCTCGGTCACCCACGCCCCCGGAATCTTTTTTAAGTTTTTCGCCTACCCTTCTAGCATGTCGAGGATCAGTTGCTAGTGTCCTCTCCTGCTCAGCTGGTGAACCTGGGAATATTGAGGCAATGTTTCAATTGCCTCATGTACACAGACAACCCTTTCCTCCTCCCACAAAACACAAATACATGCGAGATGCAACTATACGGCCAAACTGGAGGCTGAGCTCTCAACATAGGACTGGCAAGACCAGTCAGGAGGAGAAGGTTACCACACACACTATAGACCCAGTCTCACATAGTACCATTACAACCTCAAATCATACACATAAACACACAAAGACATACTCGGAGGCTCTGATCAAAAATCTACCAAAACAGCAGAGGCCACCAAAGCAGACACCCAAACAACCACCACCTCAGAACACAACACCGCAACACATAGACCTCACAGTCAGAGTGTCAAACAGTCACAGCCCTTAAGGCCAAACACAATGCCAGACACACTAGTCATTGGTGACTCCATAGTCAGACACACTGATGTCCCGCCACCAGACTGAGTAAGGAGAAGGTCACAGTAAGCTGCCTGTTGGGCGCTAGAATCCGCCACATAACGCAAGCACTCAGGTCTCAACAGCAGGTACAAATATGACTCAGTCATTGTCCACGCTGGTGTAAACGACCTGAGACGTACCTTCTTGGACTACATGAAAAGAGACATTGAGGAGCTCTCTGATTATGTAGCCCAGGCAGGTATGACCCTGACCTTGAGCAGTATCCTACCTTCACCAAGAATGATGCCACAATACAGAGATAAGATGATCAGCTTTAACAATTGGCTTAAACACTGGTGTCATTCAAAGGGGATCCAGTATCTGTCTGCCTGGGATGACATGCTGGACAAGCCACGCTGCTTTGCAAGGGACGGCTTGCACCTGTCACCCTGGGATTCCAGATATTGGCAAAGGCTCTTGCCACCCCATAGTGCCTTTTTAGGCAAGGCTCAAATTCTAAACCTACCACCCTAGAACACAAAAAAGGAAAAAACTAAGGGTAATGCTGCTCAATGCCAGAAGTCTAAATCTCAAAATGCACGCACTCGAGGCCCTTCTCAGTATGGAGAACATCGATGTCTGTGCTGTGACAGAAACCTGGTTCAAGGCTCCTGAGAGCACCCCAGCGCTATCAGGTTTTACCTCATATCATGCCCGCCCCAAAATCCGGACAATACCAAGAAAGGAGGGGGTATCCATATTCATCAAGGACACCCACACCTCAAGACTGGTGGCAACGCACGATGCATCGGAGACCATCCAGGTGCAATTAACCATAGGCAAGACTGCTCTGCAAATTGTAGCATGTTACAGGCCACCCTCACAAACTCAGGAAACTCACATGGCCTTCCTGAAAACACTAGAGGATAAATGTATCACCAAACACCATCATACTAGGTGACTTCAATTACCCTAATATAGACTGGGAACACTACTCAAGCCCAAACACCCTAGCCCAAAAGTTCCTGGAATTCATAAACTCAAATGCCATGGAACAACTAGTCACCATCCCCACAAGAGGAGATAACATACTTGATCTCATCATCATGAACATGGGAGCACAATGTTCAACACCGGAAGTATACCCCTCACTGGTGAGATCAGATCACAACTATTCTCGCTGGAGGTCCTCATCCCACCCCCACCTGAAATAAAAAAGACCACAGCAAAGAACTTCTCAAAAGCCGACTTCACACTTCTAAAGACTAGTGTGGTCTCCTTTCAGGCCCCCAAGCCGGCGGAAAACAATACTCAAGCCGCTGAATCACTTACAAACGCCTTCTACCAGCACCTGCAGGACTGCATGGATAAGGCAATCCCAAGCAAAACAAAGACTCTTTGTACCAAAGGTAAGCGTCCAGTCTGGTGGACCCCAGCCATAAACAAACTCTACAACAAAAGGAGGAAGCTACTACAAGATAGAGCAAAATCCTTAAAAGGTAAGACACCCTTGATCACTATAAGTAAAAAACTAAGAGCTCTCATAAAATCATCCAAAGCAAATTTCGAGAGAAAAATAGCTAAAGACTCAAAAGACAATCATAAGGCCTTCTTTAGCTATGTTAGAAACCAAGGAGGAAACTCTCAGATATGCTCAGAACTAGTTCAAAATGATGTGAAGATTACTGATCCTACAGACATTGCCAACATACTGGCTGACAGGTTCAGTGCAAACTTCTCCCCGGCCCAAAAGGAGAGATATCTATACCAAATGAGTGCAGCGCCCCAAACATCTCCAGCGCCCAAGTGAGAACTGCTCTCTCCAAAGCAAAAAACACAGCATCCATGGGACCCGATGGTGTCCCCGGCTGTGTGCTCCACGAACTCAATGAGGAATTAAACCCACAGCTAGGACAGCTGTTTAATCAAAGTCTTACCTCTGGATACGCACCCAGGAGTGGCGCACTGCAACTGTGGTCCCACTTCACAAAGGCGGTGCCTCCACAGACCCTGGAAATTACCGCCCATTAGCTTGACAAGCCTTATCTGCAAAGCCATGGAGAGGATCATAATGGACCTCATAAATAAAGACATAGGGAATTTGCAGACTTTGGATCCAACCCAGTTTGGCTTTGTCAAAGGCAGATCATGCCTTTTAAACTTGGTTGACTTTTTGAAACAGTCACCAAAGCCATTGATGCGGAAAGGCAGTCCATACAGCCTACCTCGATCTGGCTAAGGCCTTCAATACAATACCCCACTCGGGTATCATTGAAAAACTCATCAGCTTAAATGTTAACCCATACATCACAAGATGGGTTGCAAACTGGCTGAGTGACAGAACCCACAGGGTCAGAGTTGCTGGCGCCATGTCAGACTCAAAGCCTGTCACAAGTGGTGTCCCACAGGGCTCAGTCCTGGGCCCACTCTTGTTTGGCATCTACTTTTCAAGTACAAGCAAACACAGGAGGGTTATGGCTGACAAAGTTTGCAGATGACTGCAAACTGGGCCATAGTAGAAAACACATCTGACACAGATATCCTTCAGAAGGGTCTCACAGAAACGGATAACTGGTGCCAGAGCCACGGCCTAAAGTTAAATGCCAAAAAATGCATAGTCATACCCTTCGGGAAAAACAAGGTTACCCCTAGCTACCAAATAGGTGGCAATCCACTGAGCACAGAAGAAGTTATCAGGGACCTGGGGACCCAGGTTGATAGTAGTCTGTCATTCGACACCCATGTAGCTAAAGTAGTTAGGAAGTCCTTCTACATTGCCCACCTTATCATGAAGGGATTCTCATCTAGATCAAGGGAGGTCATAGTCTCCCTTTACTCATCACTCATCAGACCAATGATTATGCCCCATTCGGAATGTATCTGACCCGACACTTGCAGCAGCTGGAGAGGCCACAAAAGTTCCTCACCAAAAGGATAAAGGGTCTCAAAATCTGTCCTATGCTGCCCGACTGAAAGAACTCCAGCTCTATTCAGTCGCCACCGCTTGCTCAGAGGTGACCTTTGCCTAACATACAAGGCCATGACAAACCCAGATGTGATGATCATGGTTCACCTCAAAAATCTAGATCCATCAGGGCCACAAGGGCGGTAGACTTAAACCTCGACACGGCTATTAATAGGACGTGCTGGAGGGATAGATTCATCACCCAAAGACTCCCTATGCTGTGGAACAAAATCCCGGTACATGTGAGGCAGAGCACCTCGCTGGCCTTGTTCAAGAGAAATCTTGACCAATGGATGGGAGATCGCAGATATACCCCAGGAATTACCTCAGTGTCACTGCTCGACAGAGGCACAGCAAAATAATGGGTATAGTTCCCCATACTAAAGGGGTGGCGTAAGCCACAAAACAATGGGCTAGGCTTATAAATGCCCTCGGGCAGATAGCCTAGTATGAACCTATGAACCTATGAACCTATGTCCGCGGTGGTGGTGCTGCAGTAGCATTGTTGCTTCACAGTAAGACGCTGTCCGGTTCGATTCTCAGCTAGAGCGTCTTCTGCGTGGAGATATGCGTGAATATGTGTACCTTCGTTGAAGGTTGTGCGTCAGGCCTGGCAAGCCGGTACGTAAATTCAACTGCCAATCATTAGCGGACCGGAGTTCCGCTGTGATGACCCCTGACCGGGAAAAGCCGAAAGAAAGACTCATTATACCCTTGTAGCACCTCATGTAACCTGGCAAGTGCAGCTTGTAGTGGTTTCCCACA
>NC_056727.1:465816955-465834455 GCF_019279795.1 Protopterus annectens
TGTGTATGTGTGTGTGTGTGTATGTATGTGTATAAACTCCACAAGCAGTCCAAACACCAAGAAAAATGTACTAAAAATACACATACTTGGAGGCCTTGCTCGGGGCCAAGAGCCAGCTAAATAAACCACAAAACTACATTTAGTGCTTTCGTTCCCTTTTTATTCTGGAACTTCTTCAGAAAATCTGATATTCATTAGTCGCTCAATATTTATACACCTTTTAAGTGAGTGTTCTAACCAGTGGCAGACAACGCAATCAATTAACTCTAGGAATCCAACAATTAAATAGAAATGCCAATGATTATATTCACTTATACTTAAAATTAACTAACTGCTGGCTTTCAAAAACCCTTTTAATAACAGTAATATAATAAAATATTTGCTTCAGTTATACACAATAAAAAAGTGAATATATAATGTATAATATTATTTAAATAATAATAATACATATAATATTAAACATATCTGTAAAGCACATTTAAACTTCACCACAAAACATATCAAATATATCAGCACAGACAAAATACATTCAATAATTCCTAAGAATTTATAAAATCCTATATTTCAACAAAAACTTTTAATGTTAGTGTATTCGTTAAGACCTGGTTTATAATCAGCTCTTAGTAAAATCTGCCATCTTAACTCATGAAATTCATTTATTAATTCCAATATAGAAAATTACATTTTCTAAAATGTTCACATACTAAACTATGTTTATTTTATGTATTTAACATGTTGTCTAACTCTAATTTTGAGAGACATGGTACTTTTTACCTATGTAGAAACATTGACAGGCACTACAAAAGCTTATGTAAACTATGTTCCTAAGACAGTTGTAGTGGCCATTGCTAACAACAACTTTATTTAAGGGGGAAATGGATTACATTCATATTGCTCATAAATCTGCACTGTTTACAAAACCTGCAGGCAAAAGTGCCTGTCCTTGGCAGGCTTAACTTAAAATTACTATTAGAATGAAAGTCTAATAGAGTTTTTAGATTGGTGAGTTTCTTAATGGCAAATTGCGGTTTATCACCTATAACTTTAACTAAATCTGGGTTACCCATAATGATTTTCCAGTTTGCTGTTGCAATATTCTTAATCCCTGAACTATCCATAGAAATCATAATCAGAAGTGCAAACACTTTTTCATCAGTGATATCTGTATTTATACCTGTGTTTTTACTTTGTGAACACTAATCATATTTTTCAGTATATGGGGAAACTTCTCATTTTGATGCATTTTAACCTCATCTATAATATGTTTCAAATAATATGACGGATATCCCATCTACAAAAGCAAATCAGTAATAAATCTTACTTCATAATCAAAACATACATCATCACTGACAATATGACTTGCTCTGATTAATTGGCCCCTAAAAATATTTAATTTCATAAATTTAGGATGAGCACTATTGAAGTGTAAATAATTGTTCCTAAAGGTGTCCTCCCTATATATAAAACTGTGAAAGCTCTTGTTAATGCAATTCATTTGAATTGGAAGCTCCAAGAAGTTCACCTTTTCTCCTACCCCACCAATCATAAATTTGAACCAAGATAAACTTGAGTTGATATCATGAATAAATATATCAAAATTACTAATCTCCTCACTCCAAATAAAAAACAAATCATCAATAAATCTCCTATATCAACAAATGCATTGAAGTAATGGATGAGCTGGTAAGTACATTCCCACCAACATAAAACAATGTTGGTAAATGATGGTGCCACATAAGTACCCATGGCCACTCTGACGTTTTGTCTATAAATATCACTCCCAAATACAAAAAAAGTTGTTGTCTAAAACTAACTTCATTAACATCTCACATAATTTAACAATAATGATGTCTACTTTACTAGCTTGTGTGAGATACAATTCCATGAATTCAATCCCATCGCTAACTTCAATAGTAGTGTATAACGAAACAATATCTACAGTGCATAATAATTTTTCTGTTCCTTTAAACTGATACTGTTTTAACTGATCAAGAAAAGACCATGGATCTTTGACATAAAATTAATTTTGTTGTACTATAGAATTTAATATTTTATCCAAATAATATGAAATGGTCGTTGATTGGGTCTGAATGGTGGACGAGGCTGATTTTTATGAACTTTCAGTATACCAAATATTTTATTTAATTCAGGCTCATCCACCATCAGAAATTCATACAAACCATAATCAATTTATCTCTGATTAAACAAGTAAAACAATTCAAAATCATTTTTAAAACTGTTAACAACTGTAACTTTATTCAGGTTTCTCATAAAAAACAATATCAGACAATAATTTATAGATTTCAGATTTGTACTCCGCCTCTTTCATGACCACTAAACCACATCCTTTGTTCAGCTTCATATATTTAAGATGTTTACAAGACCTTAAACTTTTGATTGCATTATCCTGAGATTTATTCAGATTATATAACTAGACTGTAGCTTTATTTCTACTTAACCTATCAAATTCATATTTAAATTGGGATTAGACATGTCAGCACTTAAGTGCTTTTCCGTATTGCAATTTTAACTTGATGAAAGATGTATTTTAAATTTAATTTTCTAACATATAATTTGAAATCCAAGATAAGATCTGTATGTCTTACCCTGCCCACAGGCACAAAGGAAAAACCCTTTGAAAGTACATAGGTTCATACTAGGCTATCTGCCCTAGGGCATTTATAAGCCTAGCCAGAGTGTGTTTGGCTTTCGCCACCCATTTTAAATTAATTTTGCTATGCTCTTTTTCGAGGTTAGTATACTGTGCCTCTGTCCAACAGTGACACAGAAGTGATACCCGGGGTAAACCTACGATCTCCCATCCACTCATCAAGATTCCTCTTGAAGAGAGTCAATGAGGGACTCTGCCTAACCTGGACTGGGATTCTATTCCATAGTGAAGGGAGCCTCTGGGTAATGAATCTGTCCCTCCAGCATGTCCTATTTATTTCAGTGCTGAGGTTCAAGTCTCTCAAGCGCGTAGCTTGATGGGATATGGATTTTCTGAGGTGCAGCATGTCCATTAATTCCGGGTTGGACATGGCTTTATACATCAGACACAGATCATCTCTGAGCAGGCGGTATGCCACTGAGTAGAGCTGGAGTTTCTTTAAACGGGCAGCATATGGCATCTGTTTGAGCCCTTTGATCCTCTTGGTGAGGTACTTTTGGGGTCTTTCCAATTGCTGCAGGTGTCTGGTAAGGTACATCCCAAAAGGGGCATTGTACTCAATTATGGGCCTGATGAGGGATGAGTAAAGAGACACGATGACCTCCCCTGATCTAGATGTGAATCCCTTCATAATTAGGTGTGCTATATAAAATGTTTTTCTAACCACTTTGGCCACGTGGTTGTCAAATGAGAGATTGCTATCAACTTAGGTCCCCAGGTCCCTAATTGCTTCTTCTGTACTTAATTGATTACCACCTATGTGGTAATTTGTGGGCACTTTGTTTTTGCCAAAGGGGATGACTAAACACTTTTTGGCGTTTAGCTTGAGGCCATGGCTCTGGCACCAGTTGTCTGATTTAATGAGGCCCTTTTGGAGGATGCTTGTGTCGGCTGGAGAGTTGATTATGGCACCCAGTTTGCAGTCATTTGCGAACTTGGTCAGCCACAGTCCTTCCGTGTTGGCCTGTACCTCCGAGAAATATATACCGAACAAGAGAGGTCCCAGGACTGAGCCTTGTGGGATGCCACTTGTAACTGGTTTGGAGGCTGACATGGCTCCAGCAATTCTAACCATGTGGGTTCTGTCCTTGAGCCAGTTTGCAACCCATCTAGTGACATAAGGGTTTATATTTAAGCTGGTGAGCTTATCTATAATGCCCGAGTGGGGTATTGTATCGAAGGCTTTTGCGAGGTCCAGGTATGCTGTGTGGACCACCTTCCCCTCGTCAATGGCCTTGGTGACTGTTTCAAAGAAATCGACCAGGTTTAAGAGGCAGGATCTGCCTTTAACAAAGCCGAACTGGGTAGGATCCAGTGTCTGTAGGTCCCCAATATCTTTATTTATGAGGTCCATGATGATCCTTTCTATAGCTTTGCAGACCAAGCTAGTCAGGCTTATGGGGCGATAGTTTCCAGGATCCATTGAGGCACCACCTTTGTGGAGAGGGACCACTGTTGCTGTACGCCACTCTTTGGGTACATATCCTGTAGTAAGGCTGAGATTGAACACAAGTTTTATGTTTGGGTTTAGCTCTTCTTGAAGTTCATGTAGGACGCAGCTCGGGACACCGTCTGGTCCCATTGATGCTGTGTTTTTTGCTTTGGAGAGGGTGGCTCTTACCTGAGCATCTGAGATGTCAGGAGGGGCAGCACTCTGCTGGGATAGATATTTGCCCTTTTGGTGGGGGGGGGGAGTTTGCACTGAACCTATCAGCTAGGATGTTGGCAATGTCTGTGGGTTCGGTGTATTTTTTGTCATTTTGGACTAATTCTGAGCATATCTGGGAATTCCCACCCAGGTTCCTAACATAACTAAAGAAAGCCTTGTAATTATCCTTAGTGTCCTGTGCAATTTTTCTCTCGAAGCTGGCCTTAGATGATTTTATGAGTGCCCATAGTTTTTTGCTAATACTGATCAGAGATGCCTTCCCTTTTTGGGATTTTGCTCTGTCATGTAGTAGCTTCCTCCTTCTATTGTATAGTTTGTTTATGGCTGGGGTCCACCAGACAGGACGTCTGCCTTTGGAGGATTGGGTCTTGGTTTTATTTGGGATTGCATGATCCATGCATTCCTGAAGGTGTTCATAGAATATGTTTATAAAGGATTCTGCAGTCTGGGCCATATATTCCACAGGCCCGGGGGCTATGAAGGATTCCACTTCGGTTTTGGGGAGTGTGAAATTTGCTTTAGAGAAGTTTTTCACTGTGGATTTCTAAGCAGGGGGTGGGATTGGGATGTGAATATCCAGTGAGATTAGTTTATGGTCTGATCTTACCAGTGAGGGATACACTTCTGGTCTGGAGCATAGAGTCCCCACGTTGGTGATGATCAGGTCCAGTATGTTTTCCCCTCTTGTGGGAGTGGTAACAAGTTGTTCCATAGCATTTGAGTTTATAAATTCTAGGAATCTTTGGGCTAGGGTGTTGGAGCTAGAGTAATGCTCCCAGTCTATGTTTGGGTAGTTGAAATCACCCAATATAATGGTGTTTGGAGAGACCTTCATATTTTCCAGTGTTCTTAGGAAGGCCGAGTGGGTTTCCTGGGTTTGGGAGGGTGGTCTATAGCAGGATATAAACTGGAAGGCAGTTTTACCCACTGTTAGTTGCACATGGATAGTCTCTGATGCTTCGTGCTGTGCCACCAACCTGGAGGTGTGGGTATCTTTGACGAATATTGATACTCCCCCTCCTTTTGTGGTTCAGTCCAAGTTTTGGGGCCGAAAAGCATGGTATGAGGTATAACCTGGTAGTGCTGGGGTGCTCTCAGGAGCCTTGAACCAGGTTTCTGTTACTCCCATGCTAAGGAGAGTTTTGAGTGCGTGCATCTTGAGGTTTAGACTTCTGGCATTGAGTAGCATTACTCTTAGTTTCTTATTCCTTGTGATACCTATGGAGGTGGGTTTGTCTTTTGAGCCTTGCCTAAAAAGGGCACTATGGGGGTAGCAAGAGCCTTTGCCAATATCCAAAAGCCCAGGGGTGACAGGTGCAAGCCATCCCTAGTGAAGAATCATAGCTTGTCAAGCATGTCATCCCAGGCTGACAGGCATTGGATCCCCTTTGAATGACACCAATACTTAAGCCAATTGTTGAAATTGATCATCTTGTCTTCATATTGTGGCATCATTCTTGGTGAGGGTAAGATGCTACTCAAGGTCAGGGTCACACCGGCCTGGGCTACATGCTCAGAGAGCTCCTTTATGTCTCTTTTCATGTAGTCCAGGGAGGTACGTCTCAGGTCATTCACACCAGCATGGACAATGACTGAGTCATATTTGTACTTGCCTTGGAGTAACCTGAGTGCTTGTGTTATGTGGTGGATCCTAGCTCCCGGCAGTCAGCTCACCGTGACCTTCTCCTTGTTCAGCCTGGTGAGCGAGACATCAGTGTGCCTGATGATAGAGTCACCTGTTACAAGTGTATCAGGTGTGTTGTTTAGCCTTAAGGGCTGTGACTGTTTGGCACACTGGCTTTGTGAGCTATGTGTTGCATGTGTTTTGTTTTGGGGTAGCGGTTGCTTGGGTGTCTGCTTTGGAGGTCTCTGCTGCTTAGGTAGATTTTTATTTAGAGCCTTTGAGTATGTTTTTGTGTGTTTATGTGTTTGGGTTGCTGTCGTGGTAGGTCTATGTGAGACTGGAATTGTAGTGAGTGTGGTTTCCTTCTCCTCCTGACTGGTTACGCCAGTACTGAGTTGAGAGAGCTTAGCCTCCAGTTTGGCTATATGGTTGCATCTCTCAGATGTGTTGGAATTTGTTGGGAGGAGGAGAGGGTTGTCTGTGTACATGAGGCAGTTGTAACATTGCCTCAAGATTCCCAGATTCACCAGCTGGACTGGAGAGGAGATTGACAACTGACCTTTGGACATGCCAGAATAGTATTGGGAATTCCTTTATAATTGAAAAAAAGGGCCAGTGGGGAACAAGGTATTCAAGGGGAGTTTGTGAGGGTGTAGTGCTTTTAATTTTTTAGTGCTGACTTATATAATTGCTTTAGTGAGCAAGTGTCAGGTAACTTAAATGCAATGTGTTACAGGTAACTTAAATGCAAAAACGACAAACAGTAACTTTATTTCAAGTGAAACAAGGAAATAAGTACAGTAAGCAATGCAGATATCACTAGGGATCCACAGAAGCGCTGAAAAGCCGTGTTTTAGGTGGAATTAGCGTTTCAGGGAAATAACAAGTAAACAAACAACAAGCATACAAACAAAGCTAGATTCAGCAGGCCTGGATCTAGTCTATGCTCCAGCAAGCAAGGTGTACCAATTTCAGTAAGAAACAGTTCAAATATGCAGGCACTATAAGCCTTTAACCAGAAATTCCCAGCTCAGAAGGGCAGAATCCAGCCTCTCCTCCCACAAGAGTGCAGACCACGAACCTTCTTAATGTAAAATAACTGGCCTGAAGCCCAAGTGCTTAAACCAGAACTAATACACTTTTAAAATAACAGACACTGAGCCCTCAGTCAGCAGTTCCCAACTTAGAAGGATGTAAGCTACCTGTCCTGCCACCACAGTGCAGGCCACAAATCTTCCTAATGTAAAACAACTGGTCTGAAGCCCAAGTGCTTAATCCAAAAGACTTGGAATGATAGCTACACTTTAATCAAGTTACTACCAAGCAGTAATAAATACAATTGAATACTTTAAAGAATTCCTGGATTAGTACTCAAGTTATACAAACAAAGCTAGATTCAGCAGGCCTGGATCTAGTCTATGCTACAGCAAAAAAGGTGTGCCAATTTCAGTAAGAAGCAGTTTAAATATGCAGGCACTATAAGCCTTTAACCAGAAATTCCCAGCTCAGAAGGCAAAGTCCAGTCTCTCCTCCCACAAGAGTGCAAACCACGAACCCTCTTAATGTAAAATAACTGGCCTGAAGCCCAAGTGCTTAAACCAGAATTAATACACTTTTAGAATAACAGACACTGAGCCCTCAATCAGCATTTCCCAACTTAGAAGGATGTAAGCTACCTGTTCTGCCACTACAGTGCAGACCACAAACCTTCTTAATGTAAAACAACTGGTCTGAAGCCTAAGTGCTTAAATTAAAAGGCTTAGAATGAGTTACACCAAGCAGTAATAAATACAATTGAGTACTTTTAAGATGACGCAAAAGCAAAATAAAGTAGGAAGAAACACAAATACAGTAAAAGCAGATACATTTTTTTTTTTTTTGCGTGAGCAAATTAGATGGGCCCAGGAGTTACAGGACAGAAACAAGTGCAAATGCAAGCCTTTAAATCAGAAAGTTGAGAGAGAGATGGAAGACCGCCCAAACGGCCAATAACTACAAATTCTGGGCCAGAACCACTCCTTATGTGGTAGACAGGTTACCTAATGCTTACCACTCCCACTGATAAGCTAGAAGACTTCCCTCCAACACAGAAAGGCTTGGGGGGGCTCAGAAGCTTACAAACAGTCCTGGATATACAGCAAATCTGTATCTGGAACATTAATTACATTTCTTGCACAGAAAAATAGGACAAAAATCTTCGCTTAATGTCCTTTCCATTTGCCACTCCCTTTCCCTTTGTTCCCACTGTTTATTGCCTTTTTTAATGACGTGTCTGTTTTTCTCATGCTCCTAATCGAAAATACACGGTTTATCCAATGTTTGATTAACTGGTGTTTTTTCGTTTGTTGGCTCAGAGGCACTTTGCACATTATTCCCACTATGTATAGAAGCACTAGCTGACATAGAAAATGATCCGGCTGAGACACATTGTTACCAACTTGCACATTATCACCTTGTTGTACAATTTTATTTATACCAATGCCGTTAGGCACCCTAACATTTGGTTTCACATTTCTTAACAAAAACTCTCAGTTATTAAAATATGCTAGGATGTCATGATTGAGTTTTTTTTGTCTTTCTAGCAATGACTGTAGCTACATACTTTTTAACCCTTTTGTCAATATTCATATAAAATGCTTTACACAATTCAAAACACCCATGTTTAATAACAAAAACATCTAGTTGTTCACTTTCAGCTTTAAGTTTACTTAACACAGTCACACTGTGTTCTCTCAGCTGTTTCAAAACTTCTATTCCAGTCCTATTGTAAATTTCAACCAGTTCTTTAAACATACTGTCCTGATATATAACACCATTAGGGAAACGGTACACACGTAGCCCCAACGTCACTATATTAAGTTGCAGGAACATGTCAAAATAAAAGTTCTCATAAACAAGGGCTTTATATTTACAGACCTGTTTTTGTTTGAACTGTCGTTTTCATTGTTCATCAGTGGTTCCTGTCCTCCTACGCTGTGAAAAGGATTCTCATTCATTTCACTAGCGAAAAAAGGAATGAAAGTGCTAAATGTAGTGTTGTGGTTATTTAGCTAGCTCTTGGTCCTGAGAAGTGCCTCCAAGTATCAGTTTTATATATATATTATATATATATAAATATATATGGGTCTAGGACTATTCACTGAAAGCACATTTCACTGAAAGTCAAATGACTGTGCACAAATCACTGAAAGCTCAATTCACTGAAAACACATTTCAATGAAACACATTTCACCGAAAGTTATATATGGCTTTTCCCCACTGTTGTGCCACCCTGGAGTTAGTGTATATATATATATATATATATATATATATGTATACATATATAGTAAGGGGGGGGTGGGAGGCATAGCCCCTCACATATTTTGGATATATTTTAAGTTCAGAAAAGAGTAATTTATTGGAATTGCAAGTATCCATGTATATGGTTCAAAATATTTAAAATAGGTGGGAGGCTAAGCCCCCCCCCCACACCCCCCGATGATGGGGGCGGTGCCACCCACCCCCCTTACTATATATACTAACTCCAGGGTCGCACAACAGTGGGGAAAAGGCCATATATAACTTTCAGTGAATTGTGTTTTCAGTGAATTGAGCTTTCAGTGAATTGTGCAGTCAAATGTGTTTCAGTGAAATGTGCTTTCAGTGAATATTCCTAGACCCATATATAGATGTGTGTGTGTGTGTGTGTGTGTGTGTGTGTGTGTGTGTGTGTGTGTGTGTGTGTGTGTATATATATATATATATATATATATATATATATATATATATATATATATATATATATATATATATATAGATGTATGTGTGTGTGTGTGTGTGTGTTTGTGTGGGTGTGTATATAGCTAACTCTCTCGCTCTGTGTGTGTGTATATATATATATATATATATATATATAGGTCCCATTCAAAATGCCGAAATTTCAGAATGCCGACAGCCATATGGCCGACATTCGGAATACTGACAATGTGAAACTGGCATTGCACTATAGTGCGGAATGGAAAGATAGTTTAAAGGAAATTTTATTTTCCTTTCTGTGGATGCACTCGAAATGTCGAGATTCTGAATGTCGGTCATATGATTGTCGGCATTCTGGCATTTCAGCATTTTGAAGTAGATCCATATATATATAAATATATATATATATATATATATATATATATATCAAAACTATGTGAAGGGCTACGCCCTTTACTATATATACTAACTCCAGGGTCGCACTACGTGAGGAAAAGGCCATATATAGTGAAATGTGTTTCATTGATTTGTGCACAGTCATTTGACTTTCAGTGAAATGTGCTTGCAGTGAATAGTCCTAGACCCATATATATATATATATATATATATACATATATATATATATATATGGTTCTACCTGACATAGCCGAAACCACACAACACCGACAACCACATCACCGACACCACATATTCGACAGTCCATAAACACGAAACCACACATAACCGACAACGAAATAACCGACGGTACACAAACACGAAACCCCATACACTGCACACACCACAATAACAATTATTAAAAACAAAACACATCCCCATTCCACAAACCACACACACAACACAAGCACACCAAAATCCTTACAAGCCCACACTAAACCTTAGCCTAACCCTAAGGTCCGTCACTATCGCACTTACCTACCCGCTCCTAACCCTAACTCACTTAACCCCCCTACCGCCTCCCTAACCCTAACTCACTTAACCCACCCCTATCGCCTAACCCTAACTCACTTAACCCACCCCTATCCCCACAGACCGTCAATCTCCACACTTACCTGCTCACTTAAGTCCGTCACTACCGCATACTCACAGCCTTTCCCCATGTCGGCATCCTCGGCGTTGGTGTTGTCATCCGTGGTCGGTCTTCTGCATTGTCGATGTTCTGCAACCCGCGATTCAAGGCCGGTCTTCTTGCTGATCTTCTGGAGCTCAATTCCGCTGTCGGTCTTCTGCGCTGTCGACGAAGTCAGGTAGAACCATATATATATATACATATATATATATATATATATATATATATATATATATATATATATATATATATATATATATATATACATATATATATATATATATATATATATATATATATATATATATACATATATATATATATATATATATATATATATATATATGTATATATATATATATATATATATATATATATATATATATATATATATATATATATATATATATATATATATATATATATATATATATATATATATATATATATATATATATATATAAATATATATATATAAATATATATATATATACATATATATATATATATATATATATATATTTATATTTATATATATATATATATATATATATATATATATATATATATATATATATGTAAATGTATATAGATGTATATTTATTTATTTAACATTTGTTGACCGGGAAAGTCCAACTAGGACAGAGCCTATTTTCAGTGGAGGCCTGGTGAGAAACATTCTAGATATATGGATGTGTGTGTATATATATATATATATATAGATATACATATATATATATATATATATATATATATATATATATATATATAAATAAACAGAAACATTTCAAAGATTTAGAAGAGTGGAAGCTAAGCAGGTGTTGAGCACTTTCATTCTTTATTGTACAATAACTTAATTCGAAAAATAATACTGTAACCATAAAATAGCTAAAATGGAAGTATTTAAAGGTATGCTAAAAAATGATGACCTATGAGAGCCCATGATTTTAAAATTTTATATAAAAACATTAGAGTAGCCAAGAGCCCATCCACAGGTATCCCAGTTGGGAGGGATTAGGTTACCAGCACAGCGTGCATTTCAAGTTTAAATTCTCATTAATTCTTGGAGAGACTTCAGCGTTTAAAAGTTGCCACCATTTAAGCTCATGTAGTTCCAACAATGAGTCATGGTCACCTAGCAAAACGTTAAGCTGCTCAAGAACCAAAAATGTAATGCTTCTGAAACCTTTGCAAAAATTATTATGTCTGCCTAAAGCATTACTAAAGTCTTTGTGTCTCACTGCCCCAATATGTTCTTTTACTTGATCAGACAGTTTTCTGTAAGTTTTTCTTATGGAAAATACATCACAGGTTTCACAAACACCTGTGTAAACTACATTGCAGTTTTGTCTGTCATAGTAATATTGAAAAGTAACCTTAAAACCACAGTATTTGAACAAATAGTGTTTACCAATGCAAATGTACTTCAAAATAATGCAAGCACCACAAGTAAACATGCCTGGAGGTTTTTCTAAGCCAAATGGTGTGTCACTTTTTTCATATGGAAACGTTAAAGTTTTAGTTCTCTTATAAGAGAAGGTGGGTGTGTTACTAAGAACCGCAACACTATCTTTATTGGTAGAAAGTTTGTCCCAGTTTTTGGAAATAATATGTTTAATTGCGTTTATGTCTCTACAAATTGGGATTGTAAAACTCAATGTCTTGTCCAATTATGAGGTTACTTCCTCTTTAGGATGAAAACCAAACCTAATTATAGGATTGAATTTTGGAGTACATGCCAAGTGCACTTCATAGGAAATACAATCAACCAGGGACTCAGGATAATTCCTGTATATAAACATTTCATTTAGAACTGAAATGATTGCTCTCTATGTTCTGTTGGATGTTCGCAAAAGCAGAGTGTGAGGGAATATACAGAGATGCAAAGTTGGGTACTGGTTGCTGTACTTTTCTGCAGTTTCTCTTTAATGGATACATAGTTTGATTCCTATATTGCTGCAGATCGCGCTTCAACTTCTGTTTATTTCTATTAATCAAAGTTACTACATGTCTAGAAAGGGTCTGTATTATATAAGCAAATTAATTAAATTGTGAACGCTATATAATCGACCCACTAACACCGAAAAAACAAAATGTCGAACAAACAGATCAGCAATTTTTTTTCCCAGGGAAAAAAAAAATCACTGATCCATTAAAAAAACCCCACAAAATAACATGGGGGGCTTTGCCCCCCCCAACATCCCCCTACTTAAATATACCAACTCCCAGACTGCACCACAGTGGAGGAAATGGAAAAAGTCCCGAAAACGGCCCAATAATTTTTTTCCCTAGGAAAAAAAATTGCTGTTCCTTGTTTCGCGATTTTGCCATTTTGGGTAAGTAGGTTTGATTAAGCAGCGTTTGCTATTTAGTGCATTTGGTGACTTAATAGGGACCTGTCTAGAAATCTGGGGGGGGGGGGGTTGCAATCAAAAAGATTTTGAAATTGATGAAAGTCAGAATGTTGCCAGATGGCATGATGTGCAGAAATATCTTGTTTCAAGGCTTTGAATTTATCCTGGTTGTTCCTAATGAAAATCTTTAGGTCTTGCAACCCTGCTTCATTGTAAATGTTAGTAAGATCCTTATACAACATCGGGTCCTTAGTTCTTCTAGTTGGATACTTAAAAAGTTTTAGACCCTACTATAGCATAACGTGTAGTGACTAAGAAGTTACTATTTTTTCACTTATCAACTTACTTGTGGTATGAAACAGCCTATTTTAAAGACTCTATTTGATTTACCACCATGACTGGCATACCATACATTGTAAAATTCAAATTATCTGCTCTTTCCCACAGGTTTCCACAATGAAAATGATTTTTCCCAGTTAGATTTTCCCAATCAATGGGACAAAAACAAACAAATAAATAAAGGAAAACTGAAAATCCAGTAAGTCAGCAAAAAAGAGAGCCGGACTTCAAATTCTTAAGCTTTCGTTCATTTTTAATAAACCACGAACTTCTTCAGAATAAATGCATGAATGAAAACCACCCTTATATACTAACCACATGTCAATGTATACCAATAGCAACCATTTAACAATTAAACAATCAAGATTTCATAAAAAAAAAAAAAATATATATATATATATAACTACTAAAAATTAATTAAATTCATCATATAAAAGTTAAAGGTGGTTTTTCATTCATGCATTTATTCTGAAGAAGTTCGTGGTTTATTAAAAATGAATGAAAGCTACTTGATTTTTCAGTTTTCCTTTGTTATTTGGTTAAACAAATAAATAACATTACTGGGACTGTTAAAATCATATTTTCACTAAGTATGGTGTAGTAGTCTTCCTTTGCTTGCCATATTTGTCTTTGACTTCTGCTTTCTTACTTCCTTGTACTGCTGAAGTGTTGCTGAGTTTGGTAGTTTCTTGAAGTTTACTAATGTGTCTTTGTTTCATTAGTTTGTAGAAAGCTCCCACCAGTAAGCCAGTTTAAATTATCATACTGCTGTTTCTTTGGCTCCTGGACAGTATCAAAAGCAATGTCTCCTTTTTTGCATTCCCTCTGACAGCTGTGGGAATAGTTTTTAAGTCCATTATTCTTTCTTTCAGGGCTGTGAATTACTTAGCATATATGGTGTTATGCAAAAGTTCCATAGTTTACCAAAGAACAGCAACCACAAAGCTGATACAGAGCAAACATTCCAACTTTTATTGTGTTTTTGTTCCACTGAGATAATTGTAATATATGCAAATAATAATAACACTTGCAATTTAAATAGCCCTCTTGAGAAGTCATATGATGAAGTGAACCAATCAGGAAAGACTGAGTGAGAAATAATTAATAAAATGTATGTAAAATCATTTTACTGATCTCATTTTTTGTATGTGGTTTGATACTAATTTGCTAATATGATAATTTAAGCCTGGAAAGTTCCAGGTCTTTATCACTTTATTCCCTTCTTTCTAAACTCATGCATATCCTCCAAATACTCCTTTATTTTCTCTTTAGCAATCTGCAGTTGCACATTTTCTTGTTCTGTGAGATTCCCCTAATTCTGTAATACTTTAATCTTTGTTAGCCCAACTAAATTATTCCTGTTACTTCTTAACTATATCTCTTTTTCTTTTATTTCTATCCTATTTTTAAACTCCACTTTCATTTTATCCCACTTGCTAGTCATAAGTTTTGAAGAAATTTCTGTCATCTCTATTAATTCTTTAATAATTTCCACTACCTATTTTTAAATTCCTCTCTTTTTAAAAGGTAGGTGGGGAAATGCCAATGTCTTGTTTTTACTTCATTACCCTTCATTTTTATCTTAAAAAACTGCGGTGGTGGTGCTGCGGTAGCATTGTTGCCTCATAGCAAGACGTCCCGTTCGATTCTCAGCTAGAGCGTCTTCTGTGTGGAGGCATACGTGAATGGGCTGTGCCTTCGTTGAAGTTTGTGCATTATGGCTGGTAACCCGGTACGTAAAAATCCACTACCAATCATTAGTGGACCGGAGTTCCGCTGTGGCGACCCCTAACTGGGAAAAGCCGAAAGACACAAACAAACAAACCCTTCATTTTTATCTTAATTGTTATTGGCGCATGATCTGAAATAATTAATGGATGTATGTCTCAAAACTTTCAGTTAAATGCACATGTTACTGTGAAATAGAATTTTTGTCTAGTCTACCCCAGTTATTGTACCTTGGGATATAATATGTAAATTCTGTGAATTCCTACTACTGATTTCACATTTTCCATACCATATATTTTCATAACTTTCTTAAGAAATATTATCTCTTTTCTGTTTTCTTATATTTTCCCTTCTAGGTCCCCAGATACATCCTCACTTTTGCAAGTCCCACCTGTAAATAATATTCCCTGCTGAAAGATGATTATTTCTCCAAATTTTTTAAAGCTCCATAATAGCAGTTTTAGGTGAAATATAAATATATTCAAGTTTGCCAGTAGCTCCTTACTGCCACAAATCTATCATTGATATATTTTTTCCCTCTTCTATTATTACTGGAGCTCCTCTAGTAATTAGTATAAGTGGTCTCCATTTCCTTTGTTCAGAATATTCTGCTGAATATCAATCCAGAATCTTTTATTGATCAAATTCACATGCTTACTTCTTTCCAAATGTGTTTCTTGTAACACTGCTATTTTTCACTGTGCATTTCTTAATATAAGTCAGTAGGCTTACCCTTTTGTCTATACCTGTGAGGCCATTCACATTCCAAAATAATATGGATAGTGTAGCCATTATGAAAAGTAGTTTTTATTCCCACTTATATGAGACCGTTTTTTTAAATGTCTGTTTCTAGCTTTCATGTTACATGCAACCACTAATGTTTGGTAGGTTGATCTTGTATACATTTGTTTCTTGTCATCTTCATTTGAACCTGTGTCATATTTTGCAACACTTTTATTTTAATGAAAACCCTCAAAATAGCACACACACATACCCCAGAGCACCCACATTACATATTAATTTAAAACAAATGCTCAAAACTATGTACATCTTCAAACAATGAAAATTAATCCTTCTGATAGGAACAGTTATATCCCAAATCAATAACCGTACCCAAAGACATTACCTAACCTAAAATTAAGGTCATGCATGCTAAAGCACATGTTGCAGCCTGTGCTCCTAATTGCTCCATTTGCTGTCTGTTCTTGTCTTATGTTTATTTTCTTTCCAGGTGTGAAAACAGCTTGTGTGCTTTCAGAAATCATAATCTTTTAGCCTTAAGAAAAAGTACACTGTCTGTCTTTAAATAAAACTTAGTTATACACTGTACTAGTAAATGCATTGAAATATTCAGATACCATGAAAGTTATCTCTTATTCACTTCCACTATTTTCAGACTTTATTTTTGCTAACTTCTTGTTCCTGTGCCTTTTAATTTTGCAATTCCCTCAGCAAACAATACCCAGACCTCTCAAGATTTATTGTCTGCAGCTGTAGTCAGCTTGTCTCCATGGAAATATAAAAACAGAATGCACAGCACTCTCTGCCACAGGCTTTTCAACTGACACTGAACATTTATTTGCTAAAGGAAGCCAATATGCTTACACAAAAAAACTTGTTAAATTAGGGCATTAATGTACACATTCACCTATGTAAAAGTAAGAGAAAACATGTCAACTCTACATATATTATAATAAGTGCCATTTTACACCACACTTCCCACCCAGCAGCCCAAGATTACAGCATAATAACTTAAACATACCTTTGTCCAGCTTTCATCTGTTTTTACATTGTAATACCTACATTTCTTAAAACTAAAAAAGAAAAAAAGTACAGGTTTTCTTTAGTATCTTTATCATATATAACACTCCCTGAAAATGTTTTAATATACAACATGGAATTTATATAATGAAATTTTTTATAAAAATATTGTTAAGAACAAAAATTATTTTACTTACAGTTACTTTTTTCCCTTTTAGTGTCTTTCCAAATGTTAATGACATGAATTGTGGTATATGCCTTTCAGTCCCCTCCTCCAGAAGTTTAACAAGTCAACAGAAGTTCAATCTTTTTCAGTCAGCCACTTTTTCTTGTAAAGCCATATTTCACAAAAGTGATTGATGCATTACAGTCTTCCATTTATTTACTAATTTCAGTGCTGCTGGTCTTCTTCCTGTTTCTCTCCATTTTCCATCCCTGGGCTCTGTTTCAAGTCCAAGGTACTCCTGACTAGCTTTTTTCTGTCTCTCAAACATTTTCCTTCAGAACATTGAAAATTTTTCACTGTCAACATCTCTCTATGAACTTTATTATC
>NC_056727.1:465839455-465946955 GCF_019279795.1 Protopterus annectens
ACTGCTGAATATTTGGAGATAAACCTAAGAAACCCATTCAACTCATTCAAAAAACAGATGAAATCAAGTAATTGTTTTTCTGTACCTTGCCACAACAAAAAAATGTCATCCACAAACCTTTTGTACCACTTGATACAAGTGCAGTAGGTATTGTTAGATAGAACATACTTGGCTTCCCAGTTTGCCAGGGAGAGGTTGACGTAGCTATTGGCACAAGCTGTCCCCATAGCTACGCCTACCCCTTGGATGTAGTACTCATCACCAAAAATAAACAAATTATTCTTGAGTATAATCTCGAGTAGTGAACAGATCAAGGACACTTTATTATTTGGAATGTTATTGCTGAGAAGTATCCCCCTTATGTTCTCGATGCCCCAGTCATTGGGGATGACTGTAAACAGGGACTCTACATCTAGAGTCACAAAGAGGCAAGGACCCTGAATAACCTCAATGTAATTATTCAACTCACTAAATAAACACTTAGTATCTTTAAGGATGGTGCTACACTTATCCAATACATCATGCAAGTTTTTGTCTACAAAAATAGAAAGAGGTTCAGTGACCCAACCTCCACTTGAAACAATAGGACGCATTGGTGGAGTTGCAAGGTTCTTATGTATCTTAGGGAGCCCATACAGCATAGGGACCACAGGAAAATCAACTTTGAAATATTCAAACATCTGTTCAGAAATCATCCCAGTAATCAACAAATCAAACACCGAAAACTGGACCCTTTCAATGCAGTGTTATGGTGTATTAGTATATATGTGTGTGTGTGTGTGTGTGTGTGTGTGTGTGTGTGTGTGTGTGTGTGTGTGTGTGTGTATATATGTATATATATATATATATATATGTATATGTGTGTGTGTATGTGTGTGGGAGCCTTTCATTTATTCGAACTTTCAAATGTTCGAAACTCATATAGCTGATACCATATGAGCGAACGTTTGAAAGGCCAACAGATGATAGCGGAGATCCCACTACAGTGCGGGACGGGAAGATTCCCCTTTCCTGCACTGTAGTGTGATCTTGGAGTGAGAATATTTAAGTAGCAGGGGGGTTGCCCCTCTGCATAACACAGTTTTACTCTGTTTACAGGTAGGTAAATGGTGCTATTTCAGGATGTCGGTCTTTCGGAATGTCGATCATATGAAAGTCGGCATTCTGAAGGTCGACATTGTGAAATAGACCCTTGTGAGTGTGTGTGTGTATATATATATATATATATATATATATATATATATATATATATATATATATATATATATTGTGGCATAGCAGATTAGTAAAATGAAATGTCCTGTTGACTGTTGAAGTTATAAAGAATGCTGTATTTATGTGTAAATATTAGAAACAGAACCAATATTATAAAAGGTTGAAGCATTTTAAAGCTTATAAAGTAAATGAATGTGTTTCTTTGAAAACAGAAGGGAATGTTTGTAGCATTAGGTAGAGAAACATTGCTGTCAGTTTAAATGAAAATGTTGCTTTAAGAAAAGAGAGACTCTTTGCTGTATTAGCTAGAGCAGGTTTGTTTAAGCAGTGTTGTACAAAAGGTGGATTAAATTAAGCCTGTTCAGATACAGTGTGGTTTGCCCTTCTTGGAGGGAAATTTGAGGTCCGCAGCAGGGAGATAGAGCAAATAAAGGCTTGGAAGAAGATATCAGGAGGAATCTGTAGATAGTTTCTGTTCTAGAAATCTAGAAGTGAGAGCTTTTGAGAGACTTAGAGAGAGAGAGAGAGAGACCTACTGAAAAAAAACTGTATGCTAGTTTTGTGGAAATGTATTGAAGATACTTGCTGTGAACCTTTATTAATCCATAAGGAAGTTGTTTGGGAAGAATTTGGATTTATATGTTTTGTATAATAAAACTATAATGCTTTTCTAAAACTGGAGGTCTCTGCTGCCTTTAATATTCCACAATTATGGATTATAGTGGGCATCTTTTTGACATGTTTTTCATGCTAAAGTCCTTAGAATGTATCTTTTGTTGCCTACAGGAAGGCTTCCCATTTTGTGTGATTGTCATGAGGAGACAGTACTATGGTGTGTGCTAGGAGTTCTTATTCTGTTTTTTCCATCTGTCTGTTGGCCCATTTACATGATGACATAAATACATACATTTGAAAAACAGGGGGGGGGGGGTCACATAGCTAGATTTTGCACTAGTACTTGTAACACTGTTATACCTGTGATAATTATAATCTCTGAAAATCATGTTCCAAATTATATTATGCTTTTGAAAAGTGATACGATATCTGGTAGAATAGTGGACTAAGGATTTTGTTAATGTGCTGTTACTGAATGAATTAAATGCAGTGTTGTAACTCCAAAGACTGTTTGATTCAGACACTATGGTTGTACAGATAAAGGGGAGGTATTTTAGAAAAAGAAAACCCTTATCAACAAAGCAGTTGAAGTAGTATGCATGCATGGAGCTATGAAACAGTATCACAGTATTCACATAGAAATGCAAACTGTTTGGAAAGTGTCCATCCTTTTACTGTAATACCCATTTTAACAGATGACATGATAATAGGGAAATATTGGAGATAACACTGGGAAGAAGGTAGTTATTTTGATAAAGTTGATTACTAATGTGGAGAGGGGAACCAGCAAGTTAATTAATCTTCAGATATACCTCTGCTTAACAAAAAGGGGAGAGAGCAACCACAAGATACATTCATTAGCATGTATGATTCCCAACAAAGATCAGAGCATAGTGTTAGAAACCTCCAAAGATATAAACATTTGGCTAAGAATATAGAGAGAAGAAGAATATTCACCATTTAATGAAACAAATGAGTATACACCTATGACAGAGTAGCCTGTCAGAATGCATGAATAGAACCAGAAAAGAAAACAAATAATAAAGTGTTTCAGCCTGAAAGTGCTTCATAACAGAGAAATGAGGTGTCATTGTGGCCTGAAAATGGTGCATAATGGAAGGTATAAATGATTAACAAAAATGAAGAGAGAGAATCACTGAATGAAAGACTGTATATAGAAGAATAAAGATAGGAAGTATGCAAAGTGCATAACCTCACCAGAATTCTAAACATTCTGTCAGTCTAAAATAGAAAGCCCCAGGAAAAGAGAATTCTAAATAACATGCGAGTGTTTCTGAGGAAAAGAGAAAAACTTCTTAGTAAGAAATATTTCACCCGTATAGTGAAAGAGGAAGAAATAGTACCTAGACAGTGTTCTGAATTTACTTCTGTCAGTGCAAGACAGAAAAAAAAATCAAATAAAGTAAAACTCTGTGCAGCTTGTATCTATAAGTAAGGAAAAGGAGTTGGGTGTGGCCAGCATTGAACTGAGTGGCAGCATCTTTCTTCATCTTCTTCTTCTTCTTTCAGCTGCTCCCATTAGGGGTCCCCACAGCAGATCAACTGTTTCCATTTCTTCCTGTCCTTTGCATCTTGCTCTGTCACACCAACCACCTGCATGTCCTCTCTCACCACATCCATAAACCTTATCTTAGGCCTTCCTCTTTTCCTGTTACCTGGCAGCTTCATCCTTAGCATCTTTTTCCCAATATACTCTGCATCCCTCCTCAGCACATGTCCAAACCAACGTAATCTTGCCTCTCTGGCTTTGTCTCCAAACCTTCCAACCTGGGCTGACCCTCTAATATACTTATTCCTAATCCTGTCCATCCTCGTCACACCCAGTGCAAATCTTAACATCTTCAACTTTGCCATGTCAAGCTCTGACTCCTGCCTTTTTGTCAGTGCCAATGTCTCCAATCCATATAACATAGCTGGTCTCACTACCCACTTGTAGACCTTCCCTTTCACTCTTACTGGTACTCGTCTGTCACAAATCACTCCTGACACTCTTCTCCACCCACTCCATCCTGCCTGTACTCTCTTCTTAACCTCTCTTCCACACTCACCATTACTCTGAACTGTTGATCCCAAGTACTTAAACTCATTCACCTTTGCCACCTCTACTCCCTGCATCCTCACCATTCCTCTATTCTCTCTCATTCACACACATATATTCTGTCTTAGTCCTGCTGACCTTCATTCTTCTTCTCTCTAGAGCATGTCCCCACCTCTCCAGGGTCTTCTCCACCTGTTCCCTACTCTCACTACAGATCACAATGTCATCTGCAAACATCATAGTCCACTGGGACTCCTGTCTGATCTCGTCTGTCAACCTGTCCATCACCATTGCAAATAAGAAAGGGCTCAGAGCTGATCCTTGATGTAATCCCACCTCCACCTTAAACGCATCCGTCACTCCAACCGCAGACCCCACCGCTGTCACACTACCCTCGTACATATCTTGTACCACTCTTACATACTTCTCCGACACTCCCGACTTCCTCATACAATAACACAACTCCTCTCTAGGCACCCTGTCATATGCTTTCTCTTCTTCATCTCTGTCCTTAAAATCTATTTCTGACAGGAAACATTTAAAAAATATTGATCGTGGGCAATTCAACTTTGCTGGAATATCACAACTAATGGTTTAAGAAGTCTACATAAAAAATGCTGGTATTTTCTATAAATAATCCTGTCAAAAACCCAAAGAGAAAGCATCAGGACCAGAGAAAAGGTTAACTTCACAAAGAATACTATGTCTGACCAAGCAATGAAGAAGGATTTACTGTCATTAACAACAATGCAGGACTTGTCACTGAAATTTGATAAAATGAACAAGAAATTGGATACTTTTGAAGAGAATAATAAAAAGCAAACTCAACAACTACAGAAATTGTCAAAGCAACAGAACTTGAAGATAGAAAATATGGAAGAAACATTAACTGATGTAGAAAACAAAATTTCTGACTATGAAAAACATATTGCCACACTAAATAGACAAAATATTTCACTAATGGACAAAATTGAAGATCTAGAAAATAGATCCAGATGCAACAGTCACCAGATTTATGGAATAACAGAAGGAACTTAGGGTAGTAATATGGTAAACTTTAATACATGGCTTCCAGACATTTTAAAGCTTCCAGAGGCTGTCTCCCATGTGATTGAGAAAACTCACAGATCCTTAAAGCCAGTCTCAGCATCAAACAAAATAAAAAACAGTCCTAGGTCAGTCAAAGTCAAACTCTTTTCATCTCAAGATAAAGAACTTATATTAAAAACTGCCTGGTCTAATTCCCCGATCAGATTTGGAGAGCACATAATCTATTTTGATAGTGATTATTCATCTGGGGTGATGGTCAAAAGAAAAGTGTGTTTACCACTAATAAAAGAACTTAAAAAAGGCAACTCAAAGTACATCTGCTTTTTCCAGCAGGAATTAAAATCTTCTTCAGTGAAAAATATCTGACTCAATAGAAACAGCATTAACTCATCCATCAACTAATTAAGTCTTACACAAGATAGAAGAAATGGATTGGAATTCTTTTGGTTTGAAATGCCATGCTGAGAAAAATGAATGGAAAACAAATGACAAGAATAAGAAGCTGAGAGACAAATAAAGATGAAAATCTAAAGATGTTTAAACAAATATTAGAGTAGAAGTACTCATTCAAATGTTTAACTAGTTAGATAGATCCAGATTTTACAACAAAACCACCATGCAATATAAAAAATTAACTGGTTGAAGTATACTGTTTGGAAACAATCTCATTTACAAGGTAAATGCCTTTTATTATTTATTCTAATGTAGTATTAAACATCTAAAAATGAGAAAAATATCAAATAACTGCTTTAATATCTAGAACAAGTATTATTAACTTGCTACATCTTAACATATGAAAAATGAAATTACCATACATGCTTTTAGGGTTTAATAACTCATTGCTATACTGCTTTTGACTCTGATATGAATTACAAGGAAAATGCATTTTATTATTTATACTAATGCAATATTAAACATTTAAAATAAGACAAATATCAAAGAACTGCTTAAGTAACTAGATCAAGTATAACTAACTTGCTATGTCTTAATATATGAAAAACAGAATTGCCATGCATGTTTTCAGGCTTTAATAGTTTGATAACACAATGCTATACTGCTTTTGAATCTAGTGTGAATGGTCTAGGAAATATAAAATGATATAACTTTAAAAAACAAATGTTTATGATTTGTTCCTTTGTAAACTATGTGCTAATAGTTAAAATAGTGCTGTTAATATCAAAAATGTTGTTTGGGGCACTTTTCTGTGGTGCAGTGGGTGCTGGTAGTCATTTTAAATGAATTAGAAGAAACTGAAAGGTAAAAAACTGCTCCCTAACTTCATGGCCTATTCTAGAACTCGAAAAGCTTCACTTACAGTTCTCTGCTTTCCTGCCAAAGTCATGAGCTGGTAAAATATTTTTAATCCATCTCGAGGTATTACATAGTGTTGTTTATTTTATACATAGAGATTACATCAGAAGCCAAAATGTTATTATATATTAAAATATACAGTTTATAACAACAATAACAATGTTTTCATTAACCTGACTGGATGTTGAAGCAAATTAAGTTTCATAAGGCTCTGTTGTCTTAATGGTAGGAAGTATGAACCTACTTGGATTGTGTACACATAGAGTTTGCAACAAATACTAACAGTCATCTTAGTAGTATATTAAATCTAGCATAAAGAAACACTAAAATAAAATTGTTACTTAGAAATATACATATGGGCAAAAGGATATATATGTATACACTGGGTGATAAATGAAGCAAGAAGTACATTGATAATAAAGTGTTGTCTAAATAAAATGTTGACACTACAATAGATACTGTTACACTGAAAACTGATGTGATTGAAGGACATTAAATAATACAGTGAGATAAAATATAAGATGATGTATATACTACAACAATGTTGTATTTAAAGTTAGTTACACTATTTCATTTAACTACGGACAGTAATATCTTGGCAATCTATGTAATAGTGTTTAATTGAATATTACACATTTCAATAGTGGAAGTTTGATAGCACACAAGCAACAAGAAGTTGATGCTTTTAGTTATATTTGTTGATGGGAAAGCTGAGGGAAGATGTTGAATTGGGATAAGAGGGGTCACTTGAATGACTGGTTGTTTATATTTTGAAAACCACTTTTTACGCAGACTGTTTTTATTTGTACCTTTTAAATGGATGTCTATGCAATGCATTTATAACATATATGAAATTAATTGTAAAAAGTTTTCAGCACACATACAAGGTTATGTACAAACACAAAAACAGGACAGTGGTTAAATACAAAGGTATAGTATTTAGTCCAATTGTGAAATGCAGTTATATCACTGTCAATGGCTTAAATAACAGCTGTAAAAGAGGAAGCTTACAAAGATATCTTAAGCTATGTAAAGCGCAAGTAGTATTTTTGCAAGAAAAACATCTTACACAGCAAGACATTATTAATATGCATAATTACACATTACTAGCAAGTTCAGAATATAATAAAAAGCAAAGAGGTGCAGCAATATTATGGAGGAAGACTACCTTGATGCCCAATATCATAAATACAGTCAGTGATAACTCAGGAATGTTTTGTTTAATGTCAGTATTAATAAATGGCTTGGCTTATACCCTAGTAAACAACTATTAGATCTAAGGACTGGGTGTCAGGGCAGCCAAACAAAATTTAGAGAACATAACACAACATTCCTAAGGTAATATAATAATTGCAGGAGATTTTAATTGTATAATGAAAGAAGAGGACACAAATGCTAAAATCACATGCAAGAAATCTCCACTATCAAAATTACTTACTGAGTTTACTGTCTGATATAACTTAATGGACATTAACACATATTAAATAAAAAATGTGCATTACCATGACCAAAACATAAAAAATAAAAACAAAAGGTAGGGTAGTCCAGCACCTGCGGGTAAATCAAGTATTTAAGAAACTTGTAACATTCATTTTATTAGGCAGGCTTCAAAGGACAAAACCACCACCATAACAGATACAAGCATGCAAAATCTGAAGGTAATGCTACTCAGTGCTAGAAGTCTAAACCTCAAAATGCACTCTCTCGAGGCACTCCTAAAAATGGAGACCATTGATATCTGTGCAGTAACTGAGACAAGGTTTCAGAGAGCATCCCTGCAATACCATGCTACAACTCTTACCACACTTTTCGGCCACCAAACCAAGACCGAAACACTAAAGGTGGAGGAGTGTCCATATTCACACCTCCAGGCTAGTTGCCCAACACAATGCATCTGAAATTCTCCAAGTGCAACTAACACTAGGTAAGACTGCAATCCAAACTGTAGCTTACTACAGATCCCCCACCATGCTCCAAGATTCTCACTACTGGAAAATATTAAGATGCAATCAACTACCCTGCCATTTACTGGGAAAACTACTCATGTACCGACTCTTTTGCTCAATTTTTTCAGGAATTCATAAATTCCAATGCCCTGGATCAACTCATCCATTGTCTCACCAGGGGCTCCAATATCCTAGACCTGGTCATTACCAACATAGGAGATAGATCCGCCACACCAGTGGTCACCCCCTCATTGGTCAGGTCTGATGATAAACTAAGCACCCTTGATATCCACATTCCACCCCCACCTCCCAGTAAGGAAACCTATGTAAAAAACTTCTCCAATGCCAACTTCATGCTACTCAAGTCAGAAGTGACAAACTTCATGACACCCATGCAGACGGGAACTGAAAGTTCGACTGCTGAATCCTACACTAAGGCATTATACGAGCACATTCACTCGTGCATGAATCGTGCCATCCCAAATAGAACCAAGATGCACTCCTCCAAAAGGAAGCCAATCTGGTGGTCCCCTGCCATAAACAAACTATACAACAGAAGGAAGAAACTGTTGCAAAAAACGCCCTTACCAGCCTCAGTAAGAAGCTGAGATCCATCATAAAGTCCTCCAAAGCTAGTTATGAAAATAAAATTGCCAAAGATTCCAAAGACAACCGCAAGGCATTCTATAGTTATGTCAGGAATCTAAATGGCAATGTTCAGATCTGCTCTGAGCTACAACAGAATGGCATTAAATATACTGATCCCAAGGATATTGCCAGTACCCTGGCGAGATTGATTTAGTGCCAACTTCACCCCCCTCTCACCCCCTAAAGAGCCCATCTCAATACCAAAAGATTGCCAAATTCCGCTAATCACGGCCACACAGGTAGAAACCGCACTCTCCAAAGCTAAGAATACAGCATCCATGGGACCAGATGACATCCCAGGCTGTGTACTACATGAACTACAAAATGAACTGGCATCTCACCTAAGTGTTACGTTTAATCATAGCCTCACCTGAAGCTTTGTGCCCACTGAGTGGCGCACAGCTACAGTTATCCCATTCCACAAGGGGGGATCTACCTAGGATCCCAGGAACTACCGTCCTATCAGTCTGATGAGCCTGATCAGCAAGGGCATGGAATGCATTATCATGGAACTTATAAACAAAGACATTGGCAATCTTCAAACACTGGACCCCACCCAGTTTGGGTTCGTGAAGGGGCGATCTTGTCTCCTGAACCTAATTGACATTTTTGAATCAGTCTCCAGAGCTGTGGATGAGGGTAAGGCAGTCCACACAGCCTATCTGGACCTCGCCAAGGCCTTTGACACCATCCCCCACTCTGGAATCATAGATAAACTTCCTAAGCTGGGCATAAATCCCTACATCACTCGATGGGTAGCCAGCTGGATTACTGACAGAACCCAGACTGTAAAAGTAGCCAACTCGAAATCCAGCTCCAGACATGTGACAAGTGGAGTACCTCAGGGTTCAGTCCTGGGATCGCTCTTGTTTGGCATCGACTTCTCTGAAGTACATGCTAACACTAAGAGACTCTGGCTAATAAAGTTTGCAGATGACTGCAAACTGGGAGCCATTATTGAATCCCCAAATGATGTGGATATTCTACAAAAGGGCCGTACAGAAACAGATGCTTGGTGTCAGAGCCATGGGCTCAAGCTTAATGCCAAGAAATGTATAGTTATCACCTTTGGGAAAAAACATGTACCCATAAATTAGCACATAAGTGGCAGTATACTAAACACCGAACATGTGATGAGAGACTTGGGGACACAGGTGGACAGTGGTCTCACCTTTGATAACCACATTGCCACAACAGTCAGGAAATCCTTCTTTGTGGCACACCTCATCACTAAGGACTTTTCATCCAGAAAAAAGGAGGTCATTGTCCCACTGTACTCATCCCTCATTAGACCCATTGTAGAGTACAACGCCCCATTTGGTATGTACCTCACAAGACATCTGCAATAGCTGGAAAGGCCACAGAAATACCTCACTAAAAGAATCACAGGCCTAAAGCAGATGCCCTATGCTGACCGTCTAAAAAAATCCAGCAATACTCTGTGGCATATCATTTACTCAGAGGCAATCTCTGCTTTACATACAAGGCCATGTCAAACCCTGAACTGTTGGACCTGCACCACTTAAATAAATCCCAATCCCTCAGAGCCACACACTCCAGGGATCTAAACCTTGTCATCACAATGAACAAAACATGCTGGAGGGATAGGTTCCTGACCCAGAGACTTCCCATACTCTGGAATAGGCTGCCCATACATGTCAAACAGAGTGCCTCCTTGGCCCTCTTCAAAAGGAACCTTGACGATTGGATGGGAGATAGGAAATTCACCCTGGGGATTACGTCAGTCGCCCTGATAGACAGGGGTGCAGGGAAGTAAATATTGTGGAAATAAATATCCAGGGAATTGTTATGGCTAGGCTTGTATAGGCCCTAGGGCTGATAGCCTACTACCAACCTATGAACCTATGAGTAAAATAGTATGAGCACTTTCATCTCAAAACCAGAGACTGCCTCAGATACAGTCAAAAATGACACTTCCCCTCCTTACGTACATTCAATAATTAAACAATTAAAACAATTAAACACAGCCCTTATACTGATTTAAATATTAAAAATTTTAAATGGCAATACCCTGTACCATAAAACAAGTTACAATTATTAAGGAAAGAACTGCTTTGACAATTTAGGTTAAGGGCTATTTTCTTTCCAGGTTTGAATGACCAAACATCTCTCAAACCAGTGCTCAAACAAATGGCATTAATGGTGTAACATATTAAAACTATAGTTTAGTTTTATGTATAGTGGTACAGGGTTTTATTCAAAGTGATTGTAAAAGAGTGTGTAAGCCTTTTACTTGTGTTTTAAGGTATAGGGTATTGCCATTTTAAATTTTTAATATTTAAATCAACATAAGGGCTTTATTTAATTATATAATTATTGAATGTACTTAAGGAGGGGAAGTGACATTTTTGATTGTATCTGAGGAAGTCTCTGGTTTGAGATGAAAGCGCTCATACTGTATTACTCATTGGATTATTAACTACTTGATTTACCCATTGGTGCTGGACTGCCTTTTGTTTTTATTTTTTACATTAACACATATGCTGAACAAGATTCATTGATATTCACACATTATTCACATAGACATAACACCTTTTCCAGAATAGAGTGTGTATAATAAAAGATCTTACCACAAAAATAAGCAAAGTCAAAACAATAATCTGCCCCTTCTCAGACCATAATGCAATAGATTGTAACTTTAAGACAAAACTTACAATCATAAGAATTCCAGCCTATATAGCAAACCTTTAAGAGTTTCAACAATACTATACTGCAGAGATGCAAACATGCAAACATAGATTTAAACCTCACAGACAAGGTAGTAGACATACATATATGGGATGCAATGAAAGCATATTTATATGGGAAGGCAGTAGTCTGGTATAACAACAAACAAAAGCATTGGCATAAAGAATGGAACAAAAACTTCTCTCCTTGTAGCTAAAGAGCTTAGACGTTAAAAAATGTAGCAAAATCAAAAACAAAGACCAATAGCTCAACGTTCACACTTTAATGGTAGAAGTATAACACAGCAAAGCTTTCAAGACACAAGCTCTTTATCAGTGCATAACCATAAAAAACAACATCCATTTTTAAGTAGTAAGCCAGCCAGTAAAAGAAAGAGAGTTAAATAATGTGACAAAATTAATCAATTAAAACATCAATTAAACTATAAAAGTATACAACACATTTGTATATACTGAAGCAAAGCCATAAAATCTTTCATAAATACAAACTTTCATAGATCATAAAAAAAAGGGGATCAGTTTATAACATATCTCGCCTGGTCTTTAAAATAGGTTTAATACTATTAGTATTATTCAAACCAGGGTGTGTGTCTGACCTATAATAATTAATCCATTTGTATTCTGCTGCTTCATTTGCATTAACTATATCCCCCACTCATACATCAGCATGAATAATCTGCAGTGTCTTAAACTTAAACCTATGTTGTCTTCCTTTCATTAATACATGTTTATACAGAGCATTAGTTTCTATACATCTACGAATATCAGAGAGATGTACCCCTATCCTCTCCTTTAATTTCGTATTGGTTTTCCCAATATAGAAACTATCACATTCTGTACAATTAATGAGATATACAATATTTTCAGTGGAACAGGTACCTGAAGCTCTTATTATAAAATCCTTCTTAGTGATAGGATGTATGAAATAGATGTCAGTATTGATTTCATTACAATGTGTACAGTTGTGACAAGGAATTGTACCAACCTTATTAAATTTCTTTCCTACATTCTGCATACTTCTTAAAACTTTATTACACAGAGTTTGTTTAAGAATTTTCTCATTCTTATACACAAAGCTTGGTTGTTCACCAACTATATTACCAACATCTGGGTTAGATTTTAACATAGCTGAATTTTTACGAATAACCTTTTCAACCATATTAGTATGGCTATTAAATTTTAATAGATAACCCATATTATAATTTGTTTTATCCTGACTATTGTTTGCACTATCGGTAACATACATATATGGTTTAGCTAGTTCCTTTCTCTCATCTAATATTGAGGCCCTTGCACTATAAATAAGTCCATCTCCATAGCCTCTACTATGGAAGTCTCTAGCCATATTGCCCATTTCTTCAACAAAATTTTCATCCCTTGTGCTGAGTCTACTAGCTCTTATAAATTGACTTCTCAACACTCCCTTATATATATATATATATATATGTCTAGGATGCATGCTGTTAAAAATGAACGTACCTTGTAGCTTGAACATCCTTCCTATAAATCTTAGTCTTGAACTTAGTATCATTAGCTATTATAGCAACGTCTAAAAAATTGATTTGTTCATAGGAAAAGTTAACATCAAATACTAAACAATCTGTACTCGAATGTAAAAAATTGACAAAAACATTAAAATTCTCACTGTCACTTTTCCACAACAGGAACACATCATCAAAAAAGCATTTAAAAAACACAAGATGTTCTTTCCTATAAGTACCATCAGTGTTAAATATAAAATTTTCTTCCCGTCTAGTCAGTACTAAGTTGGCATATGTATTGCAACTGGGGTGCCCATAGCAACCCCCATACATTGATGGAAATAACAGTTATTAAACATAGATATATTATTTTTCAGTACCATATCAATCATTAAACATTAATTCAGTTTTAGTGCGTGAGAAGTCACTATGGCTATGTAAAAATTCCCTAATGACTTCTAACCCATAATCATTTGGTATTACTATAAAAAGTGATTTAATGTCCATAGTGACCATCATCAACCCATCTAGTCTGTTAACATCACACCATATTTTCAAGCTACAAATATGCAATTATACAAAGTATATACAAATGTGGTGTATGCTTTCATAGTTTAATTGATATTTTACTTTATTAATTTTGTCACATGATTTTACTCTCTTTTTTTACTGGCTGGCTTACTCTTTAAAAATGGATGTTGTTTTTTATGGTTATGCATTGATAGAGAGCTTGTGTCTCGAAAGCTTTGCTATGTTATACTTCTACCATTAAAGTGTGAACTTTGAGCTATTGGTCTTTGTTTTTCGCTGGAATAAAGAACTGGCAGAACTACAAACTAAAATAGACAAAATGAAATTAGATATTCATAAAGGCAACTTAGCTTCAGAAAAAGAATTAGAAGACCTCAACAAAAAATACTTAGAGATATTGTTCCATAAGACAATGATTAATCTAGAGAAGGTCAAGCTATGTGCTTACTCTATGAATCCAAAAAATCAAAGGAGAATAGCTAACAGGATGAAAAGAATGATAAAGGCAAATCAGATAAAAATATATACAATATAGACAAAAAAGAAAAGTATCGGACTTAGAAGGAATTCTAGAAACCTTTAGAGTGTATTTTAATAAACTCATTAGTTAAGAAAATAAAGTACAATCAAGTAAAACACTTAGAAAATTCATTAAGGAAAATATAAGACTAAGACGATCAGATGAACACAGAAAAATAACAGATAAAGATATAATTAGACAGAAATTAAAGTGCAACTAAAGAAACTACAATTAAACAAATTGATAATATGACACCAGAGATGTTTAAACTACTATCTAATAATGCATTAAATCTATTACTAAGTGTGTTCACATCAGTTAAAGAAGGTAATAAATGCCCTCCTTCTTGGAAATACACGCAAGTATCACCAATTTTGAAACAAGATAAAAAACCTGATGAGTATACCTCATATATACCCATAAGTTTATTAAATATAGTTATAAAATATTTATGACCATTCATGCAAACAGAATAAAACAAATATTGCTGTTACTGATGGAGAAAGATCAAACAGGATTCATTAAAACAGAAATACATATGACAATATAAAGAGAATTTTGTCCCTTATTGATTTCATAAACAAAACCAAAAAATAAATAAATAAAATGAATGTCATCTGCTTAGATATTAACAGTGCTTTCAGTTCCATGAATTGGTATTACCTTTGGCTTGCGATGGTGGAGTATGGATTTTCGAAAAATTTTACCTCACTAATAAGGTCTCTCTATGATAAATCTTCGATGTACATAAAAATAGGATCCTTTTTGTTGGAGCCTATTAACATTACAAAAGGTACAAAACAGGGTTTCCCACTTTTTCCTTTGTTATTCATATTAGTAATAGAATCATTAACAAATTTCATATGTGGAAACCCAAACATTGAAGGAATTCAACTAGATACTGACCTTGAGTTAAAGATTGAAATATTTGCAGATGACATTTTATTGACTTTAAAAGAAAATAGCCTATTAAAATAACTATGGAAAGCAACAAAACAGTTTAAGAAGATCTCTGGACTATCATTTAATGAAAATAAAACCATTATGTTACTAATAAATATGAACAAAGAAGCATTAAATAAAAAAATATCATAAGTATCTATCTAGAAATGATACAATCAAATACTTAGGAGTTAAAATTACAAATGACATAGATACAACAGTGCACCTAAACTATAAAGAGATTTTGGATAATATCAAAGAACTCATACAAAAATGGAATAAGCTATTTTTTTACCATGGAGGAAAGACTATATATATTTAAAATGATTATGTTACTGAAAATTATGTATTTTATACAAGCTTGCTCACTACCTCCACCTAAATCATATTTTAAACAATTTGAAGGGTTGTGTGAATGTGTGCCTTCTGTGGAAGGTTGGGTGCCGGGCTGGCAACTCGACACTGTAAAACTCCACTGCCAATCATGAGCGGACAGTGATCCGCTGTGGCGACCCCCTAACTGGGAAAAGCTGAAAGAAGAAGAAGAAGTAGAAGAACGAAATTCTTATGGTACCCTAAAAAACCTTGAGTTGCCCTAAGACATCATTTTGACAAATGGGAAGAAGGTGGAATAGGCTTACCAGATTTAGAAGGATATATACAATCGTCAACTTTAAAAACAGTTTCTCTATGGTTAAACAAAGAATATACTTCCAAATGGAAACTAGTACATGAAAAAATCTGGTTAAAACCACTTATGATGCAATAAAAAAACAAACAAATGGAAGAAGTACCAAATAGTTTAATTTTGTTATTGAAGGAATATATGGCAGCAGGGAAACACAAAAATATAAATTCTAAATACATTATCAATAACCTAAAGTCTTTTATGCACTTTGCAAACAAAAATCTGGATATAAAAGCATGGTCTTTTTTCATATTCACAATAACATATACACAAAATAATAATATAACTCAGGACTTAGTAGCAGTTAAAACACTTAGTAAGAATGGTCTAATTTACTGTCATCAGTTGATAAACACTAATAAAATACTATTGATAGAGCAAATTATTAGTGAGTACAACTTTGAAAATAACGTGGTTAACACTGCAGGGATTAAGACAGTTTTAAACTAACCCAACAGGCTATAATGCAGAAGTCCATTAGGGAAAAAGTTCCTAAGTTCATAGAGCAGTTAATAACACTGATGGAATTTCCCACAAATGGGAAAGGAATTTTATCAGTACTGTACAAATTAGTTAAAGAAACAACAGTTCATAATAAACAAAATATATCGAAATACTATGAAACTGTTAATGGTAAAATGCCAGATAATAAAGATAAAATAATAATTCTTACATCTCCGAAACTAACATTTTTATCACTGTATTACAGGCAAAAACAAAACCACTGCACCAGATGAAGTCCAGACCAGGCTCCAAAAATATAATGCAAGAAATCCAAGCAGGCAAAGTACATGCATGGCATAAAACCAAACAACTTATTTAGTAAAAAATATGTAAGCGCTTTCGCGTAGTACTCTTATGCTTCATCAGACATAAAATTCTATCACAAGTCTAAACATTTTAAACACTGTTAAACCAATCACTGCTAGCAACCTTTTCCCTCCAATTAAATAATTAGCGGAAACCAAGTGATTTAAAGTAACCTAACACTTTAGCCAAATAAGTACATTTGTAATATGTTCCAACCACAACTTATATAATACATTTCAGATATAATAAATAAGGCATATATTACAGATATCCAAACAGTATAATATGCATCATACGTAAACCATCTCATCATGCTGTTGCAAGTATACTGATGTTTTGGAAAATTTAATGCAGAACTGCGTCAACAAAGGCTGAAGCAGTCCTGCCATCCAAATAGTTAACCAAGTATACACCTTATATGACATTTACAATAAAAAACTAGAACTGCTACATGAATGCTCATCAGTCTGCTAAGATCTTGTAAAAACAAACACATAATAAACAAAAATATATAAAAATAAAAACTAAACATCGTAGCTAAATACTAATAACATAAAAAATATATATGTGTGTATATGACAGCAATAATAATATATATATATATATATATATATATATATATATATATATATATATATATATAGGAACACTTTATAATCTCGAAATACTGAAATGTTGAATTTCAGTATCTCGAGACTATAAAGCCGAATGTTGAAAATAGCAAAAGTTCATAATCGCGAATTCGAATATCTCGAATTTGCGGTTATGGACTTATGCTACGTTGTTTCCAGGTTTGTGTGTTGATGGTTCACGGTGCCGTGTGTGGATCTACATGTTATGTCAGGTAAGTGAGTGTTTTGTAAGGGTTTTGAGTGGGGGTAGAGTGTATGTGAGTGTGCTGATCTGTTTGATGTGTGTGTGTGAGGGACTGGAGAATGTGCGTGTGTGAGTTTGTTTTTGTTTCTTCTGTGTGCGATCTCGGAGTTAGTATATATAAGTAGGGGGGTGTGGAGGGTGCAGGGGGGCTTGACTCCTGCTTATGTGTGTATGAGTTGTGTATGTGTGTAGTTTTGTGTTAAATTGTGATGTGGGTGTTTTTGTGTATGTGTGGTGTGGGCGGTTTGTATGGGTTTTTGAATTTCGTGGTTTTGGGCTCGGGGTTTTGTAGTTTCTGTGTTTTGTGGATTCGGTTTCATGGTCTCGAGATACTGAAATTCGATGTTTTAATATTTCGAGATTATGAAGTGAATCTATATATATATATATATATATATATATATATATATATATATATATATATATATATATATATATATATATATATGTGTGTGTATATATATATATATATATATATATATATATATATATATATATATATATATATATAGAGGTTCATAGGTTCATACTAGGCTATCTGCCCTAGGGCATTTATAAGCCTAGCCAGAGTGTGTTTGGCTTTCACCACCCATTTTAAATTAATTTTGCTATGCCCTTTTTCGAGGTTAGTATACTGTGCCTCTGTCTAACAGTGACACAGAAGTGATACCCGGGTAAACCTACGATCTCCCATCCACTCATCAAGATTCCTCTTGAAGAGAGTCAATGAGGGACTCTGCCTAACCTGGACTGGGATTTTATTCCAGATTGAAGGGAGCCTCTGGGTTATGAATCTGTCCCTCCAGCATGTCCTATTTATTTCAGTGCTGAGGTTCAAGTCTCTCGAGCGCGTAGCTCGATGGGATTTGGATTTTCTGAGGTGCAGCATGTCCATTAATTCTGGGTTGGACATGGCTTTATACGTTAGGCACAGATCGCCTCTGAGCAGGCGGTATGCCACTGAGTAGAGCTGGAGATTCTTTAACCAGGCAGCATATGGCATCTGTTTGAGCCCTTTGATCCTCTTGGTGAGGTACTTTTGGGGTCTTTCCAGTTGCTGTAGGTGTCTGGTAAGGTACATCCCAGAAGGGGCATTGTACTTCATTATGGGCCTGATGAGGGATGAATAAAGAGGCACGATGACCTCCCCTGATCTAGATGTGAATCCCTTCATGATTAGGTGGGCTATATAAAATGTTTTTCTAACCACTTTGGCCACGTGGTTGTCAAATGAGAGATTGCTATCAACTTGGGTCCCCAGGTCCCTAATTACTTCTTCTGTACTTAATGGATTACCACCTATGTGGTAATTTGTGGGCACTTTGTTTTTGCCAAAGGGGATGACTATACACTTTTTGGCGTTTAGCTTGAGGCCATGGCTCTGGCACCAGTTGTCTGTTTCTATGAGGCCCTTTTGGAGGATGTTTGTGTCGGCTTGAGAGTCGATTATGGCACCCAGTTTGCAGTCATCTGCGAACTTGGTCTGCCACAGTCCTTCTGTGTTGGCCTGTACCTCCAAGAAATATATACCAAACAAGAGAGGTCCCAGGACTGAGCCTTGTGGGATGCCACTTGTAACTGGTTTGGAGTCTGACATGGCTCCAGCAATTCTAACAATGTGGGTTCTGTCCTTGAGCCAGTTTGCAACCCATCTAGTGACATAGGGGTTTATATTTAAGCTGGTGAGCTTATCTATAATGCCTGAGTGGGGTATTGTATCGAAGGCTTTTGTGAGGCCCAGGTAGGCTGTGTGGACCACCTTCCCCTCGTCAATGGCCTTGGTGACTGTTTCAAAGAAATCAACCAGGTTTAAGAGGCAGGATCTGCCCTTAACAAAGCCGAACTGGGTAGGATCCAGTGTCTGTAGGTTCCCAATATCTTTATTTATGAGGTCCATGATGATCCTTTCCATAGCTTTGCAGACCAAGCTAGTCAGGCTTATGGGGTGATAGTTTCCAGGATCCGTTGAGGCACCACCTTTATGGAGGGGGACCACTGTTGCTGTACGCCACTCTTTGGGTACATATCCTGTAGTAAGGCTGAGATTGAATAGTAGTTTTATGTTTGGGTTTAGCTCTTCTTGGAGTTCATGTAGTAGGACGCAGCCCGGGACACCGTCTGGTCCCATTGATGCTGTGATTTTTGCTTTGGAGAGGGCAGATCTTACCTGAGCATCTGAGATGTCAGGGGGGCAGCACTCTGCTGGGATAGATATTTGCCCTTCTGGTGGGGAGGGGGGGGAGAAGTTTGTGCTGAACCTGTCAGCTAGGATGTTGGCAATGTCTGTGGGTTCAGTGTATTTTTTGTCATTTTGGACTAATTCTGAGCATATCTGGGAATTCCCACCCAGGTTCCTAACATAACTAAAGAAAGCCTTGTGATTATCCTTAGTGTTCTGTGCAATTTTTCTCTCAAAGCTTGCCTTAGACAATTTTATGAGTGCCCGTAGTTTTTTTGCTAATACTGATCAGAGATGCCTTCCCTTTTTGGGATTTTGCTCTATCATGTAGTAGCTTCCTCCTTCTATTGTATAGTTTGTTTATGGCTGGGGTCCACCAGACAGGACGTCTGCCTTTGGAGGATTGGGTCTTGGTTTTATTTGGGATTACATGATCCATGCATTCCTGAAGGTGTTCATAGAATGCGTTTATAAAGGATTCTGCAGTCTGGGCCATATTTTCCACAGGCCCGGGGGCTTTGAAGGATTCCACCTCGGTTTTGAGGAGTGTGAAATTTGCTTTAGAAACATTTTTCACTGTGGTTTTCAGGGCAGGGGTTGGAGTCGGGATGTGAATATCCAGTGAGATTAGTTTATGGTCTGATCTTACCAGTGAGGGATACACTTCTGGTCTGGAGCATAGAGTCCCCATGTTGGTGATGATCAGGTCCAGTATGTTTTCCTCTCTTGTGGGAGTGGTAACAAGTTGTTCCATAGCCTTTGAGTTTATAAATTCTGGGCTAGGGTGTTGGAGCTAGAGTAATGCTCCCAGTCTATGTTTGGGTAGTTGAAGTCGCCCAATATAATGGTGTTTGGAGAGACCTTCATATTTTCCAGTGTTCTCAAGAAGGCCGAGTGGGGTTCCTGGGTTTGGGAGGGTGGTCTGTAGCAGGCTATAAACTGGAAGGCAGTTTTACCCACTGTTAGTTACACATGGATAGTCTCTGATGTTTTGTGCTGTGCCACCAAACTGGAGGTGTGGGTATCTTTGACGAATATTGATACTCCCCCTCCTTTTGTAGTTCGGTCCAAGTTTTGGGGCCGAAAAGCATGGTATGAGGTATAACCTGGTAGTGCTGGGGTGCTCTCTGGAGCCTTGAACCAGGTTTCTGTTACTGCACAGATATTGATGTTCTCCATGCTAAGGAGAGTTTCGAGTGCGTGCATCTTTAGGTTTAGACTTCTGGCGTTGAGTAGCATTACTCTTAGTTTCTTACCCCTTGTGATACCTATGGAGGTGGGTTTGTCTTTTGAGCCTTGCCTAAAAAAGGCACTATGGGGGTAGCAAGAGCCTTTGCCAATATCCGAAAGCCCAGGGGTGACAGGTGCAACCGTCCCTAGTGAAGCATCATGACTTGTCGAGCATGTCATCCCAGGGTGACAGGCATTGGATCCCCTTTGAATGACACCAATACTTAAGCCAGTTGTTGAAATTGATCATCTTGTCTTCATATTGTGGCATCATTCTTGGTGAGGGTAAGATGCTACTCAAGGTCAGGGTCATACCGGCCTGGGCTACATGCTCAGAGAGCTCCTCTATGTCTCTTTTCATGTAGTCCAGGGAGGTACGTCTCAGGTCATTCACACCAGCATGGACAATGACTGAGTCATATTTGTACTTGCCTTGGAGTGACCTGAGTGCTTGTGTTCTTGTGTTATGTGGCTATATAACTATATATATATATATATATATATATATATATATATATATATAGTTATAGTTTTTTTTATATATATATAATATCTATAATATATGTGTGTGTGTGTGTGTGTGTGTGTGTGTGTGTGTGTGTGTATATATATATATATATATATATATATATATATATATATATATATATATATATGTATATATATTTATATATATATATATAAAGTACTATCTAAAAAGTATGTGCATATATAAGCAGATACACCTATAACTACTATAAAAAGATGTGTATCTAACAGCCAAGGCAAACAGAGTGTAAAAAGGGGGGAGGATCAAGGTTAGCAAATTTAACTAAGCCTTCTGTCCCTTAAAAAAGGTTTGAGTGACAAAGCTTCATTTAAACCCATGCCCTTATCAGCTTGTAGCAAAACATTCCATTTTTGCTAAGTCTTTTCAAGTGTGTTCCTATTATTCCCCAACATTATAGTGTTTTGCAAGATCTCTATGATGAAAAAATTCAAATCTGTGGATGGTACCTTCTTCAGCAATATGTTTGGTGACAGCACTTCTGGTGTCTCCACTGTTGCTGTAATATATTTGTTCCCTAATCCTATCCCTCAGTGGTCTAGTAGTCATGCCAGGACCAAACCCTGTGGGACTCCACTCGAGACTAGTTGGCAGTCTGATTTGGAGTCAGCTACTTTCACACTGTGGGTTCTATCTGTGAACCAGTTTGCAACCCACCTAGTGATATAGGGGTTGATGCCTAGCTTAGTGAGTTTTTCTATGATTCCTTAGTGGGGAATGGTATCAAAGGCCTTGGCCAGATCAAGGTAGGCTGTATGAACCACCTTGCCTTCATCCACAGCTCTGGTGTCTGACTCAAAGAAGTCGACCAAGTTGAGCAGGCATGATCTACCCTTCACAAAACCAAACTGTGTGTGATCCAGAGTTTGGAGATTCCTATATCCTTGTTTATTAGGTCCATGATGATGCATTCCATAGCTTTGCATATCAGACTTATCAGGCTAATGGGTGATAGTCCCCAGGGTCTCTAGTCACTCCTTTGTGGAGAGGGATGACTGTAGCAGTGCGCCATTCAGTAGGGACAAAACCTGAGGTGAGGATGTCATTGCACAGGGCACACAGGTGAGGTGCCAGTTCACTCTGTAGTTCATGTAGAACACAGCCAGGGATATTGTCGGGTCCCACTGAAGCTGTATTCTTAGCATTGGACAGTGCTATTTTAACCTGTGCAGCAGTAACACTGGGTGCCTGGCAGTCTACTGGTGTTGTGATTGGTCTTTTGGGGGGAGAGGGGTAAAGTTGGCACTGAATCTGCCAGCCATTATATTGACAATATCTGCTGGCTGGGTATAGGAGGTACCATTGTGCAGTAGCTCAGAGCAAATCTGGTTATTGCCATGGAGATTCTTTACATAACTATAGAAGGCCTTGTGGTTGTCTTTACTGTCTTTTGCAATTCTGTTTTCATAGCTAGTTTTAGAGGATTTGATGAGGGATCTCAACTTTTTGTTGAGGCTGTTAAGGGAGTTTTTCCAGTCTTGGGACTTCACCTTATTCCACATAATTTTCTTCCTTCTGTTGTAGAGTTTGTTTATGGCAGGGGACCACCAGATTGGCTTCCTTTTTTTTGGAGGAGAGCATCTTGGTTCTACTGGGTATGGCGAGATACATGCATTTGTGTACATGTTCGTACAGTGCATTGGTGTATGATTTGGCAGTCATGCAACTATTCTCCATTTGCATGGGTGCCATGAAGTTAGCCACCTCTGTTTTTAGGAGCCCAAAGTTAGCTTTGGAGAAATTTTTCATGGTGATTACCTTTGCGGGGAGTGAGGGGGGGGTGTGGATTTCCAGGGTGGGGATAAAAGTGCAAGAACTCTGAGACAAGAAAGATGGACCAAAGCACATACACATAAAAGAAATGTAAGCCAGTACTTCTTCATGTTGTTACAGACAGTACCACAGTGATTTGGTACATAAACAAGCAAACAGGAACCAGATCTTACCCCCAATGCAGACTAGCCATGTTAGCATGGCATATAGCTTTAGAGCCTAGTCTCACTCTACAAGCATCTTACATTCCTCCAGAGCAAAATTGTGTGACAGTTGAGCTGTACAGTTCAAAGGTAAACCCTCCTGAATGGAAAATAGATTGGAGGTCTTCCAAGATTTGAACCATCTGTAGTGAATTCATAGATTCATAGATACATAGACTGTTACTAGGCTAATGACTGAGGGGACCCTTCTAAGCCTAGCTAAGTTTTCCCAAAAGAATAATGATGTCCTGCATCCAAATACAACATTGGATTTCTCAGGTAGAGCTTTTTTGCCTCCTCTCTAAATAATCATCTAGCAAATTTCTGTTTCAGGACTCCATGCAAGAAGGCCTAGAAGACAAGTGTTTCTTCTTTTCCTTGAACGGGAATGTTCCTATATGTTTTTCCACACTTTCCACTGATATCCAGGCTACTTCTGAAGATTCAGAAGGAATCTCCCAGGATCATTGTGGTGCCTCGCAATGGTGGTTCTCCCTTCTTTTGGAAATGGCCAGGGTTAATTACCACAAGCTTCCTCACAAAGTGGATTTAATTACACAAAAATGGGGGTGTTTGATACATCCAAACGTCAAATGACTACATTTGACTAACTGAAGGCACCTGTTTACTGAGAACATGCGGCAGGTACCTATAGAGGCAAGAAAGCCTGCTACTAGAAAATCATATATATGGAAGCGGTTTTCTAGTAGGTGCCCACAAAACAGCCAACACCCATATAAAGCTATTGTTTCTCTGGTTTAACAATAATTGCATGATTTACTATCCTGTTGTCTGTCTTACACATCTATCAAGGTTCATGTATCAGTCATTTCAGCATGTCTGCCAATGGATCCCCTGTTTCAATAAATTCTTAAGTGAAAATGCTTTTGAAAGGGGTGCTAAATATGAAGCCTCCAAGAAAAGCATTGACTCCTCCTTGGGACCTTAATTTTGTGTTAGAGAAGCTAACACTTGCTCCATTTGAACCAATTTATCTGGCTGATTTGAGGGTCTTAACATGGGAAACAGTTTTACTAATTGTTCTGAGCTCTGCAATAAGTGTTTCTGAGTAGCAGGCTGTTATGGTCAACCGTATCTCATTTTCCACAGGTACAGGTATTTGAGGACTAGTCCTTGTACAGCTCAGATAGTATCTTGATATAAATAAATCTTTCAGAACTTACAATAAGTTGTTTATTTTTTGTGAAGGTAAGATGAAGGGACAACTTGTGTCAAAGAAGACTATTTCCAATGGTAGTTTTAACCAATTTTCTTGTGTTAATCCAACCACAACAAACCAATTCCAGGCAGGATCAAGGCACACTGTACTAGGGCGTTGGCTTCTTTTATAGCTTTTTGGAAATGGTTGGAATATAGAGGCATTCTAGAAGCAGCAACTTAGCCCTCTGTGCATACTTCTACAAAGCACTATAAACTAGATTATTTTTTCAGGTCTAGGACAGGCTTTGCTTGGAACATTCTCCAGGGGCTCCTGAACCCTTCTTCTTCAAAGTTCCACCTTTCACTTCACCTCCCAATTGTTCTAAGCTATGGCATTCTACCCCAGATCTCTCAACCATACTGAATTCCTCGGTAATTACTGGTTTTGAGTCCAAAATATTGGGGTGCTACGAATTTCCGGGGTTCCTATTAGAACATCGAATATTCAATCATTCGAATCACTAAAGGTTGACCTTTAATGATCGAATGATTAAATATTGGAATGTTCTGAAAAAATTATTAAAAAAAAAAGGAAAAGAAAAGGGTGAAGGCAAGGGGGGCAAGTCCCCCTGCACCCCCCACACCCCCCGCTACTTAAATATACCAACTCTGAGATTGCGCTACAGCGTAGGAAATGGAAAGCTTCCCTTTCCTGCACTTAACTCCGTTAAAGTGAGATCTCAAAGTTGGTATATTTAAGTAGGGGGGTGTGGGGGGTGCAGGGGGGCTTGCCCCCCTGCTAACAGCAGTTACTTTTGTTTTTTTTTTTTTACATTTTAGAAGTTTTATTACTTTATTCTTCGATCATATGGTGTCGACCATATGGTATTCGAAGTACTGAAACTTTGATAATGTAATATGGAACTGAATTTCCGAGTGGCCCCCTTAATTTCCAAATTTCCCAGTCTTATTTATTTATTTATTTATTTATTTGAAGTTTGTTTGCCAGGATGGTCCATTGGGCCGAATGAGCCCATTTTCAATGGAGTCCTGGGGAGAAAAGCTCCATAGATACAATATCAAATATGCAAGTAAAGAATAGAAGTAAAATACAAGAAAATAGCATAACAGTTTGTTAAAGTGTCAGAATAGTACATATAAGCACAAGTAAATGTTAATGCAACAGGAAAACACAGAGGAGCATATGCAACAATTCATATCAGTTTACAATTTTTTAGTCTCTATGTTTACTAGAAAAAGAAAAGAAAAAAGTGTTAAGTAGGACAATAGTTAGTAGGTGTGTGCAGAAGGTATTAACATAAGAGATTAATTACAATGTGTATGTTCCTACAGGAGGGATGAGTTTATAGATTAAGGGGGTAAGGTAGTAGCTGGTGATGTTATGCAGGTTGGGAACATGAGTATTCCCAGAGAGATGATAAATGTGAGTGGAGGAGAGATTTAAAGATGGGAATGCTGCTTGTACTGCGGATATGAGGTGGGAGGGAGTTCCAGAGACAGGCAAGGGAAAAGGAGAGTAAGAGTTTGCCTGCTGGACAGGCTGGTTTGTTCATAGGTTCATAGATTAATACTAGGCTAACTGCCCTTGTGGGCCATTTTCAGCCTAGCCAATTACCCCATGTGAGAATCAAACCCTGCACCTTATGTTTGTAAGGTAAACACCTTAACCATTATGCCAACCTCCCACCCCTTGTGGAGTTCAATTAGGTTCTGAGTGCTGGTTCTTAGGGGTCTGCTAGGTTGGTGCATGGTGAAGGTTGAGGCGAGTGAGGGCTTGAAAATGAGCTTATGTGCATGAGTTAGTTGTGTGTAGGTAAGGTAGTTTGTGAGCTCTAGCCAGTTGAGTCTGTGGAGGGCAGTACAGTGATGGGAGGATGATCTGTGCCCAGTGGTGAATTTAGCGATTTTGTTGTAGCAGGAGGAGAGTTTTGTTTTGATAGAGGATTTTAGGTTGGTTAAGAGTGGGTCACCATAAAGGAGAGAAGGGATGAGGTATGTGGTAGATAGAAGGAATCTAGTGGATGGGGAGAGGAAGCGAATATGGCGATAGAACATACCGAGTTTCTGATGTGTTTTTTTAATGTTTGTTTGTATATGGGAATCAAATGTAAGCTGATTATCAATAAGAGCTCCTAACAGTTTAGCACTGGAAACAATTTCTAGGGATGTGTTGTTTTGACTGGTTATGAGGAAGGAATTTATGTCGATAGTTATGCTTTTGGATGGGGTGAATAACATGAGTTTGGTTTTTGATGGATTGAGAGCTAGATGGTTATCATGCATCCATTTTTCAATGGTTGAGAAGGCATCTTGAGTTAGTTTTATAAGGGAGGGAATGGAGTTTGCAGCACAGATAATAGCTGAATCGTCTGCATATTGGACTATTTTAGAGTTTGGAATATTGTGGTGGAAGTCATTAATGAAGATGTTGAAACAGTAAGAGACCTAATATGGAACCTTGGGGTACACCAGTGTCTGTTGAGGAAAGAGGAGATAGATTTCTTCCATTTGACAGATTGTTGCTTGTTGGAAAGGTAACTGGAAAACCAGTTGATGCAAGAGGGTGAAAGGTGTAGGTTAGAGAGTATGGTCAGCAGGAGGGAATGGGAGATGGTATCGAAGGCCTTAGAAAGGTCTAGGAGGAGGGTGGAGACAATGCAGTTAGAGTCTCTAGTTTTATTTACAGTTTCGAGGAAGGAGAGTAGTGTAGTAGAAGTGCTGTGACCGGGTCTGAATCCATGTTGTGTTGGGGTTAGTTGGTGGCTGTTGGTGAGGTATGGTAATAGTTGTATGTGGATACATTTTTCAAGTAGTTTAGAGATGGGAGATAAGATGGCGATAGGGGTACATAACCTTCTTGGATTGATCGTTTATAAGTTTACAGATGGGGGAGGCAATGGCTTCAGTAGCTGTCTTTAGGAAGAAGGAAGGGATATTATCAGGGGCATTAGAGCAAGGTTTTAATTTGAAAAGGAACTTTTTTATAGTAGATACAGGTATGGGTTTGAGAGAAAAGAGAGGGAGGTGGGAGGTGGAACACCTTGAGGAGGAAGGGGTAGTGAGAATTGTAGCTGGATGAGTGGAGTTATTTGTGAATGATGATGTTAATTTAGATATGGAATCAATGAAGAAGCTATTAAATCAGAAAGCTAAGTCGGTATCAGAAGTATTGTGATCAGGGTGTGGGTTTTCCTTTTTGTCAGGGTTGGAGAGGGAGGAGATACTATCCCAGAATTTTTTTGGGTTAGTCTTGTGATTATTTTGGAGGGTAATATAGTAGGATTTGCGGTCAGAAGTGATAAGTTTCTTAACTCTGTTGTGGAGTATTTTGTATTCATTTAGGGTGGCTGGGGTTTTGTTTTTGTAGTAGTTTTTCAAGGCTTTATCACGGAGGCGCATGACAGCTAAGGTATCTTTGGATAACCATGGGATGGTTTTGCTCTTGATTCTTTTTGTTCTTAGGGGGGCCAAGGTGTCTAGAAGGTTTAGAAATGATGTATTAAAATAGGTGACAGCTTTGTCTAGGGTAGTGTATTTAGGGGACTCCAGTTAAATTGTTTAAGTAAGTCAGAGAAGGTGTTGGGGTTAAAGTTTTTTAAGGAGCGTACAGAGATGGTGGTATGTGGAAGCTGTAGAGAGGGAGAGTGACGGTGAGTGAAAGTCAGAAAGTGGTCACTGAGAGAGTCGGGGAGTGTACCACTACTTGAGATAAGGTGTGGATGTGATACCAGAATCCAGTCTAGGGTGCTTCCAGAGGAATGGTCCTTAGATGGTCTGGTTATTGAGTCGATTAACTGGTGAAAGTTATAGAGGTTTATATTTAGGGGATTTGTTGGGCAGTGGACAGAGGACCAGTTGATGTTAACGTCACCTAGGATAACAGTTTCATTAGTAATGTTGGCGGAGAGCCAAGACAGACTGTCCTCAAGAATAGGTATGTTATCACCAGGAGGGATATAGAGGGAGGCTAAGCATATTGTTTTATGCTTGTTTATGTGGAGTAGGGTTAGAAGTAGTTCGGCATTGGCAAATTGGGGAACTGGCTTAGAATATGAAGTAACTGAAAAGAAAGAGGAGTAGATTAGAGCTACTCCACCTCCTTTTTTGTGGGTTCTGTCTCTCCTGATGATATTGTAGTTGGGGGGAGTTATTTCTGAATCTTTTATGGAGGGTTTTAGCCATGTTTCAGATATTGACAGTATGTCAGGATTGTTATGGAGAAGCCAGGCATGGAGGTTGGGGATTTTGTTACATATACTTTGAGCATTTATTGCTGAGAAGGTGAGGGTTTTTGTAAATGAAGGTGTATAGGAGGGGATTGTTGAGGAGTTGATGGAAGAGGGACCAGGGTTAGGGTGTATGTCAACAGAAAGTAGAGTGGTTATAAGTTGGTGAAGATGAAAAGAAAGTTAATTAGAGAGTTTTGTATATAGTTTAAGGATTGTATGTTTTGTAGTGCAAGTAAGACTTGGATTAATATGTTTGTATGTGGAAAATAGTTTGAAGGGGAAGAGTAGGGAGGGGTTGCAGAAGTTTAGGTGAGGGCTTATAGAGGTGGAAGAGTGCTTGTGTTGTTTAGGGATTGGACTGGTTATGTGATAATGGGGGGAGTGAGTAGTGTAGATGGGTTTGGTGATGTAGGTTAGCTAGGATAAGCTTAGTAGTAGTAGTAGTAGATGGGTAATAGGTGAGGAAGGTTTTGTTAACATTGCTGTAGTTTTAGGGTTGTAGTTGGGGTTAGTGATTGGTGTGAATGGAGTGTAGCAAGGCTGGGAGTGGTTAGGCTAGGTGAATGAAAGGAGGTAGGGGTGGAGTAAGGGGTGGGGAAGGAAGAGGGTAATTGGAGTGGGTATGGTTAGTGGGGTATAAATGTAGAGGTAGTGGGGGTCTTTTTTTTTTTTTCGCATTACCAGAGTTACCACTTTAAATTTTTGGCTGATGTTACCAAGCATCACCAGCCTATAGGGGCATGCGTGATGACATCAGCTACTTCCTGTTATATAACAGCAATGGCGGGAAGTGTAGCAGAGTCCTCCAACTTCCAAATAAGAATTGCATTATTTACCAGACACAGTGTGCACCAGCTGTTCTGATTCAACCTGCGCACTCACTTCAAGTTCATTCTTTCTGTGTGCTGTTGTGGCCGTATTGCATTATTTTTACCAGCCAAAATATACTGTGTGTACTGCACCGGCCACTTTTAATTCATAGGAAGTTGCTAGGCTAATTTCAACCTGCCTTTCTTTCTTTTAGCAGAACTGGTTAGTCCACATTGAGATATTGTTGCGGCTGTGTTTTTTTTTACTTGATACTGTGTGCACTGAGAGATACTGTTGTGCAGCACTTGTGCCCAATTTATTTACCGCCCACTCTAATTGAGCATTCAACCGTTGCTCAAGATGTTGTGCCCGTACTTATCCAGCATTCAACCGTTGCACAAGATGTTGTGCCTGTATTTTTTTTTTTTACTTGCATTATTTTCCTCACTGCATATGCTCTTGTGCGTTTTGTAGTCCATCAGAGATGCTCTTGAACCTGTATTTCTTTACTTGTGCCTTTAGAGTGTGTTTTACCAGATAGTGTGTGCACCAGCCATTCTAAGTCAAACCTGCTCACTCGTTGCAAGTTCTTTCTGTGTGTAGAACTGCTTTGCACTTAGAGGTGTGTGTGTGTGTGTGTGTGTGTGTGTGTGTGTGTGTGTGTGTGTGTGTGTGTGTGTGTGTGTGTGTGTACAGAGTGTGTTTTACCAGATACTGTGTGCACCGGCCGTTCTAAGTTTTGTGTGTGTATGTGTAAAATGCCCCAGTTAGGAATAACTGGTGGGTAGTGTTACTCAGGCTCAAACCCTGTATCTTGGGAACAAGAAGCAAGAGCCTGAGTTCTCTACCCATACCACCACTTCTGATTTGAAGGAGTTATATCTCTTAACTGCTCAAAATTTCACAGAATGTCTGGAATGTTTGCTCATACTTTTTGCTCTGTTCCTCTTAAAATGTGGATGTCGCAGTGGAAATGTTGCCTCACATCAAGAGATTCTCTGGTTCAATTCTTGGCTGAAGTGCATTTTGTGCAGAGTCTGCATGTCCTCCCTGTGTCTGTGTGGGTTTCCTCTGGGTGCTCTTGTTTCCTCCCACGATACAAAGACATGCATCTAGAGCATTTCTTGTCAGGCCTCTTCTGAATATTGGCTTTGTTCCAAGTTGGGCTTTCCCAGTAAACAAATGTTAAATAAAGTAAAATTTATGGTTTTCTGGCAAAATCAGTGAGAAGTGGATTCACTTAATAATGATAGCCATTTAAGTTTGTCTTCCTTTCTTTCAGGAAGAGTGATAACACAGCATTTTATTCTAGCAACTTTCTAAGATTATATGAGCAATGTTTAAAATGTGTCCCCGGTTTTGGGTCTTTGTCCCCCCCAGCCCAATAAATTTTAGTAAAATAAACACTGTTACAACTGCTAAAGCTGCCAATGGAAACAAAACAAACTGCAAGGAAAACCTGCGGCAGACCAAGATGGCACCATGATGCAACTGTTAAAACCACAAATTTGAGTAAAACTTTAAAATGCAGGAATAAAATTTGGTCCGATAAGTGCTTTTGGCTGATGTAGCCTTCTTCAGATCACATGTAAATCTTGCTACAGATTCTATTTAAAACCCAGATGCCCAATCAAAAATGTGGGGTGGACCACATATGCAAATGCAGATTCATAGTCTTAGTATTGATTGGAAGCCTAGTGGCCAACTGCAGTTCTAGAGATTAGTCAACAGTCAGTAGTGAAGCATTCAGTGGTAACTTTCCTATTGGATAAGCTTCTTAGTTTTAACCAATTGTTTTCTTAGACATGTATCCCTGTGGTGATAGGTTACTATATGACTCATTGAGTCCAATCATCCTCTTGTGGCTCATTGCCATGGCAGCAAAAAGTGTGTTTGACAATTGGTATTAGCAGATACAGCAAATACAGCTGCTGCAAGCTTTGTAGCAGCAGTAAATAAAAAACACTGCATCGTGATAAATAAACTTTCTAAGTTGCATAGCCTCCTCAGGGCTAAATCCTTAGCTTTCTTGCTTTTAAGATAGGTCTTAATGGCACTACACTGTTTAAGCCTGGAGGACAATGTGCTCTTAAATTAATAATCCAGTTAATTTCTCTAATTACTGTCCAATTCTTTATATCACCTTCTCTTGTGCTAGGTTGAATACATTCCAGGACTTTAAATTTAAACACATGTGTTGGATTATGAACAATGTGCATAGCAAGCGCATTGTTTAAATCAGCATTCCTTATGTCTCTCAAATGAAGTAGAATCTGATCCTTAAGGTGCTGATCAGTTTTTCCTACATAGAAAGCTCTACATGAGCAGCAAGATGCCATATAGACAAGATTTTGAGTAATACAATTTGTAAATACATCAAAAACATAGGTACTATTGGAAACAGAGTGAATAAAAGTGTTGCTGCTGTCATTGTGAGTACAAGCTTTACAATGATGGCATCTGAAAGTGCTTTTTCTTACTGAGAGTGTCTGGTGACCGAAGCCATCTTTATTACATAAGAGGCTTTTGATGTTCCATTTGTTCTTGTACGAGAACCTGGGTTTGTCTCCTACAATATTTTTAATCCTCTCATCAGCAGTCAATATAGGCCAATATTTTCTAATGGTGTCACACACTTGTTTATTGTCAGTACTATACGTCAGAAGATAATTAAGTTGTGAATTACTGTTCTTATGTTCAACAGAGGATGGAATGGTCAATTGTTCAGTGTAGTAGGGACAGCCCTTGAGGTTTCTCATTTTCTTAAGGTCAGTGCTCAACTTGAGATCCGACTCTTTGTAGCTCCTTGCACGTAAATTACAGTGCAATTTGTCACATTCTGTTACAAAGTCAACCTCTGACGTGCATAAATGTGAGACCCTTATGGCTTGATTTTCAAAGCTATTCTTAAAAATATGGTTGGTGTGCATACTCTGGTGATGTAGCTAGTGATTTCTCCAGGTGCCCTTCCTATGGAGGCAGGTCTGTATGCCAGTTTCCGGATGCAGAATCACCTTTACATCAAGAAAATCTATAACTTCTTTGGAGTAATCAACTTTAAATACAAGAAAATTAGTGGTATTGTTCAGATAGTCAGTAAAAGAAATCAGTTTTGGTTTTAACAGTTGCATTGTGGTGCCGTGGTGGTCTGCCAAAGGTTTTCCTTGCAGCCCAATAAATTTTGTCTTTTTCCTTTTTTGCACAGTTCTTCATGGAAAGAGACGTTAGTGCTCCTTATGCAAAGTCTACTTGTATTGTTAGTAGCACAACATGTAGTATACTTGCTTGTGCTGCAGAAGGCTGTGTGTTCTACTCCCACAGTATGTAGATGGATTGCTGATATTGTACTTGTAAAGGGGGTGGATTCTGCAGTCCTGAGAATGTGCTCCTTTGGCAGAGATACCTAGTAACTATGAACCTGTTATCAGTTTGCCATCCATTCCCTATTAAAATGTTACTAGCTTATCATTTTTTAATGTAACATAGGCATTTTATTCTTCAAGGGCAACAGGCACTTTACTTGTAGATGAAACAATGAAATAGAAAGTTATTTGCTAGCAGCAACCTCTTCATTAGTTACAGATATTTTTAATGTGGAATTATTTAGATGACTTTTACTTCTGCAGAGATTGTGCATATTTACTGATACTGTTGGACTGTAGAAGTTTGAGTAGACTTTTATGATGGAAATGTTATGAACTGGGCAGTTTTGTCATTATTGGTTCATGCATTTTGTTTCATTGCTTACTGGAAAAATGTTCAAAACAATAAATTTAAAATGTGCTTTAGCAAGTGTGCTGTATTATACAAGGAATGTAATTTCATACAGTCAGGAAGGTGTATCAAAGAACACATGTATATTTTGTGTGCAAGGGGTCTATGATTTGAAAACAGCCCAACGGTCATCTTTATCCGCCACTTGCCAGATGCATTTTCTTTGGATGTGGGTTTCAATGCTGTCTCAATGAATGTGAGTTTCAAAGGCTCATTAGTTTTAATGCTGTCTATTTTCATTGTGAGACTGTATTGCTTTGTTTAGCAGATGTCTATTAGTGTTTGTGCTATAAAATGTAAAATAAAATCTAAATAATCATTGTAGAACTAAAGCAGTATGCACATTATAGTGTTTATGGTAACTAGGGTGAAATAACCAAGTAATGGGACATTGGAATGGCTGCAGGGGGACACTGGGGCCATATTTTGGTTGTCTGTTCTTCAGTTTGCATTTGATAGTTGGTATCCCAGAATTCTATTGGAGTGGGTGGGGTTACATAATCATGTATGCACATTTTATGTTAATCAGCATACAGATTTGTACATAGTTTTCATGGACCTTTGTCTAGCTTTTTGATATTTCCAGGTTGAGAGGTATGATCTACCCATATAGTTTAGGCTACTCCAACAGTGATCAACACAGTACCATTGTGTACGCAAACTTACCATAACCGTAGATGTTTGAACGATCACTGCTGTAGTAGCTGCTCTGCCTCCAACCCACACCCTGTTGTTTGGTGTTTTTTTTTAATGCCAGGGTGTGGCCATGTGTTTTCACTTTTTCTAGCAATGTCTCTTAGGGCTTAGCCTCCCTCTTTTACTTGGCATGAAAGCTCAAGCTGACTAATGGTTAGAGCACATGAAGGGTGACCTGAAGCTTTCAAAACTGTTTAGCTTTTACATCCCATGCAGGATATAACCCATTTAGCTAAGGCTTTTGCAGCAGTATTCATTGGAATGTCTAATGGTTTGATAAGCTTACTTACACAGCTGAACTTTCTTTTATGATCTGTTACCTATTTTTTTATTATCTGTTAGCTAGTTGATTCCTAAATGTACTCCGTGAACTGCTGATAAAGAAGTGCACCATTATTTTGGATAACTTTACTTCTCAATAACCTGGTAAACCTATACCTCTAGCACAGGATCAGCCCAAAGGCTTTTATGTTTAATAAACAAAAACTCCATGGACCAGATTGGTAACAAACTTAACAGCGAGCATAATTTTCTTAACCTGATCATTACAAATATACCTTCTTCTTTCACTGTATCATTAGTATCACCATCCTTTGTTAAATTTGATCATAAACTTGTAACTTTCACTGTAAAATGTAAAAGTCCCTTGAAACAAAAATATTGGAATTCAACTATTTCAAACTTGCTAACCTTATCAAATTCTTTGACAACATTTCAAAATTCAGTTGTGGCAGCATCAGCTCCAACGTTGTCACAGCAGGTAGTTTCACAAAACAGTTCTACACCATCTAGATAAATGTACAGAACTGGCAGTACAAATCAGAAATTTAAAAATAAACCCTCAAACCTTCCTGGGTATCTACCAACATAAATAAACTCTACAGTAAAAGAAAGAAAAGAAACTCCTTAAAGTATACAGCAGATAACAAAACCTCTATTTCAAGGATAATATAAGAAATATTATTAAAACTTGAAAAATGCTAGTATATGAAACCAATGACAGTTACAAAGCCTTCTTTAGCTGTGTTAGGAAACTAAGAAATGCTGTCCAGCATTGCTTTGAACGTTTTCAAGATGTCACCACCTATTCTAACTCAGTAGACATTGCAAACTTAGTGGCAAACAATATTATTGACAATTTTATACCAGAGATGGCCATTCAAAGTCCACATGTCCCTTAATATTTCAAACTCCCCAATCATCACTAAATAACTCACCCTGAAGGTATTTTCCACAACCAAAAATACATTCTTCATGGGTCAATAGTATACTTGACTGTTTAATACACAGTAGTAAACAAGCCCCTGCAGAGCCATTCAGTAATCTCGATAACTTGAGTTTAGCCACAGGCTTTGTCCCTGAGGTCTGTTGCAGAGTAGTAGTGATGCCAGTCCACTGACCTTGGGAATTACAGGCCCATCAACCTGATTTATCTCATTTGCAAAGCCATAGAACATACTAAAACTGACTTGATAAATATTATATCAAAAATTTCATCAGAGTAGTCCTGTAGCAGTTTGGTTTTGTCAAGGCTAGATCCTGCCTAATAAATTCAGTTAACTTCTTTGTGAGGGTAACATGGGCCATCAACAGTGGTCATACTGTCCACATGGTGCACCTTGACCTAGCCAAGGTGTTTGACAGTTTTGACCATGTTAGCATAGTTGGTTAAGTAAATGCATTAAAGATAGACCCCTTATGTTAAGGTGGACAGTAAACAGGCTAAAAGACAGAATCTACACAGTGAGAATGACTGGGACTTGACGGTATCCCACAAGGCTCAGTACTAAGACCCCTCCTGTTCAGCATATACTTTTCTGATCTCTAGACCATGAATCAAGACATCTGGCTAACAAAGTCTACAGATGATTGCAAGGTGGGAGTCATTATCAAGTCCCTCTCTGATGCCAAAACCCATCAGCAAGTATTTGTGTTCATAAATACCTGATGCAGTAAAAATGGGCTCAAAGTAAATGCAAAAAAAAAGAAGAAGAAAAAAAAAACTGCAGTATTGTCATATTTGGTAGCTAGCCCTCCCCCTAAGCATATATTATAGACAGTATCCCAATTCAAAATGAGAATGTTATTAGGGATCTTGGAGCATAGGTTAATAATTCCCACTCGCTTAATCATCATGTCATGACAGAAGTCCTTCTACTCAGCACAACTAATTGCCATGTGAATATCATCCATATCTAAATAGGTCAGTTTTCCTATTATCAACACTGACTAGGTCAGTTATTGAGTTCAGCACTTACTTCAGGATATATCTCACTAGCTATATCAAACAACTGGAAAGACGCCAGAGAGAGGTTCCTAAGAAGATCACTGGCCTAAAAACTCTAGCTCACCAGGAAAGAGTGGAAGCACTGTCCCTTTATTCAGTATTTTATAGACTCCTGAGGGTTGATCTGTGCCTTGCCTTTCATACCATTATGGACCCAGTGGTCCTGGAACTCTTGTATCTGCACAAAGCATGTAATCTCTCTAATACAAGAACCAGGGATCTAAATCTTCACCAACAGATGAAATATGATGGAGAGATAAGATGTAATGTGATCCTATCTCGCCTACATTCTCTACAGATGGGTTCGGAGCCGGTCCTCAGCTCCGACTCGGCACGCTATACAATAGCACGAAGTCTCTTATTGGCTGAGTTACCTCATATCCCAGGATGCACCACTACTGCTTCCCCAGATCTCATTTGCCGCTTCTACAGCATTGACATGGTCTCGGACTTGGCTGAGCTAAGTGCCTCTAGTGCTTAAATTTCTGTCAGAAATTTTGCTAAAATTACCCAAAAGCTGTTTTAACAGCTATTTATTGTTGTGTGACTGATTTTTCCTTGAAAGTTTGTGGTAAAAATTGTGTTTTTTCTACGGTTAAGGTTCCCGTTTAAGTTAGAGGGGCCTTTGCCTAGCCCTCACACTTTAGTTAGGGCTGTTTAACAATTTCACATTGTGTGTTTTTACTTTGTACAACTTTGTGGTAAATTGTATTTTTTTCTTGGTAGCAAGTGTTCCCGTTTAACTTAGAGGGACCTTGCCATTAGTTTACGTGTTTTTTCTTTAGAGTCAGTGTTAAAGGTTAGATAGCCATGTCTAAAGAACATAGGCCATCAGGTTTTAAAAAATGTTCAAAATGCTCTTACAAAATGTCCATTACGGACGACCATTGCTATGTGTATACTGTTTGGGGCCGAAGCACCTACAGGAATCCTGTAGCGTTTGCCACGCTTTTTCCTCTCGCGTGCTCCAAGAGAGGAAAAATAAGTTGATTTTGAAAGGGCTTATTACCCCTTCCTTTGAGGAAGCCCTATCTTCTTCTTCTTCCCCGTCGAGGAAGAAAAAATCTTTGGCTCTGACCAGCCCGTCGGATCCGGCAGCTAAAAAGTCAAGGCAGGCTTCTCCGTCGGCTCCACGGACTTCGGAGCCGAGGGCGGAACGGTCTGCCTCAATGTCTCCAGCCTCGACTCCTCTGGCTTCGGAACCGAGAGCTCGGGCGTCGAGAGGCGAGTCATCTCCATCGGCTCCACTGCCTTCGGAGCCGATGAAGGTTGCCCGCTCAGACTCTTCCCCTTCGGTGCCGAAGTCCACATCGGCTCCGAGGGAAATTGCAGTAGTGGTGGAATCTCCCTCGGCGCCGATACTTCTCGCAACCATTCGGAGGCGGTCCCCCAGTCTTTCGGAGCCGGCGGAGAAGTCTACTCGGACCCGGTCGGTCTCTTCTCGGTCCTCGAGGATGTCCGATTCAGATGTAGACAGGGTGCTTCAAAGGCTTTTTCAGTCTCCAGTCTTTCAAAAGTTGGTCTCGGCTCCAGCCCAGTCGGCTCCGGAGCCGTCTTCCCACCCTGCCATCTTGGTTCCTCCTCCAACAGCCTCAGTGCCATTGGAGTTAGTGTTGGTGGAGCCGGTGGAGGTTGTCGGGTCAGTTCCGACCCTAACTCCAACCCCGCCCTTCGGGTCGGTGTTCGGTACGCGGACCTCCTCTGTCGGCCCCGGGGGGGGACGCTTCGGGACCGATCCTTTCGGTTCCGAGCCTCCCTCTCGGTGCGTCGGCGGCGGGAGTTCCGACAGCTGTTGTGGCCTTGGGGGTTGAACCTTCCCAGGACTGTGGGGGTCCCGCCTTCAAGGCCATGAGGAGTGCCTTGGCCAAATCCTCTCTGGCCACTTCTACCATCTCACCACCACCTTCCCTTGGCACGGAGACTGGTTCCTTTGCAATCCCCCTGTCTCACGACAGCGGAGCCCTGGGGCCTGAGGTTACCCCCATCGGGGGTTCCCTTCTTCCCGGAGGCCCCTCCGAAACATCTTCGGAGGAACCCCCGAGGAAGAGACAATGCAAGAGGAAGCACGTTGACTCCCCTGATGAGTCTCTCACCTTGGATACCGACCTCGATGATGCGGAAGGGTCCCCCAAGTCGTCCTCGGATGATGTCTCCTCTGCAGACATCTTGGAAATCCTTAAGCAACGAGGCGACTTGCAGTCCAAACCCCCTTCTGCTGAGGAGTCGGTGTTCCTCAAGGCCTTCGGGGCTCAACCCTCCGCCTCCTGGGTGTCTCCGCCCTTCGATGAGCTCCTGGATTTGATCTCTCAAAGGGCGTGGGAACATCCAGACTCTGTTGAACCGGTGCCAGCTCGCCCCAATAAATTCCTTTCGGCACCCCCTGATAAGGATTTTCTTACCAAAGGTGTGGCTGTAGATGCCTTGGTGGTGGCATCTGCTACCCAACAAGATGTGGCAGAGGCTTCAACATCCGTCCATCCTCCTAATAAGTAGTCTAGGAGCATGGATCAGTATGGGAAGCGCACCCTTGCTTCAGCAACCTTTACATTAAGGTTTCTGAATTACCTGACGCACTTTACGAGACTACAGAGGGATCTGGTCAAGGAGATGTCAGTTACCCTCTCTGGTAACTTACCGGAGCAGTTAGCCCAGACGGTTAACTCCCAGTTGGCTACCCTTTCCTCCCTATCCAACTCGTCCATGAGGCTCATTTTGTATGTAGCCGAAGGAGCGAGCAGAGCGGCGGGCACAGGTGTTGCTCAACGGAGACAAGCCTGGCTACGCCTGTGTCACTTTGTGGAGGCCTTTAAGTCTTCCTTTGCCGACGCCCCCTTCGATGGGGCCTCCCTTTTTGGACCCAAGGTAAAGGACACTTTAACTCGCTGCGAGCAGGAGGGTAAGACTTTAACTGCCGTAGGGGCCTGGTTTTCCACTCCCTTCAGACCTTATCCAAAGGCTCAAAGAGGAGGGAAAATGTGGTTCCGTAAATCTCAAAAGCCTTACTCATCGCAGCAGAGCGATTCCCCTTCTAGAGGCAGAGGAAGGGGAAATTTTTCAGGGAGACGCCGTCCCAGAGGCGGTGGAGGCCCCCGCAACACTGGAGACCGCGTGTCCTTTCGTGGCTCCTCCTCCTTCCAGCATCCCTGAAGGAGTGCCCAACTGTGCAGCTCCGGAGCCAGTCGGGGGTAATTTTTTGAGGCACCTAAAGGCCTGGGAAAGTATCACTCAGGACCGATGGGTGCTCCGAATCATCGCCGGAGGTTACTCCATTCCCTTCTCTCAACCCCCTCCACCATCCCAAAGAATCCCGGACCCGCCACCCAGTCAACGGGATATGGCAGCCATCAAAATTTCAAAGCTGCTTCAAAAAGGAGTCATCCAACCTGTCCCCGCAGATCAGGCCGGATCAGGGACTTACTCAAGATTCTTTTTGGTATAAAAAAAGACCGGGGACCTGAGGCCCATTTTGGATCTCAGCAGATTAAACTGATCAGTGAAAAAGTCCAAATTCTGGATGGTCACCTTGCAAACCATTCTCCCGCTTCTGGAGAACGGTGTTTGAATGTGCTTCATCGACCTCAAAGATGCCTATTATCACATTCTGATAGATCAGGCGTCGAGGAGACACTTGCGCTTCAGCCTGGGGGACAGTCATTTTCAGTTCTGTGCACTGCCCTTTGGTCTCACCACAGCCCCCAGGGTGTTCACCAAATGTTTGGCAGTGGTGACTGCTCACCTGAGAAGTCTAGGATTCCAGGTGTTTCCATACCTAGATGACTGGCTCCTAACTGCCACTTCAAGGCATCTACTCTTAAAAACTCTAGCAGCCACTATCTCCTTAGGCAGCTCCTTAGGAATCATATTCAATTGGACAAAATCTGTATTGCTGCCATCACAGTGTATTCTGTTTATTGGTGCAGAAATAGACTCAAGGCAGATGCGAGTCTATCTTCCTGCGGAAAGGATAGCAACATTGCAGTCTCAGGTTCGGGCATTACTCCTCAGACGTCGCGCTCCAGCGAGAATGGTGCTACAGCTGTTAGGTTCCATGTCAGCCACCATTCTTCTCGTCCCCTTGGCAAGATTGCACATGAGGATACTCCAGTGGCTCCTCTCAGTCCAGTGGTCTTATCAAGACCTCCCCCTCAGTCACCAAATAGTGATCACAGAGACATGCAAACAGGATCTTCGTTGGTGGCTTCTTTCCTCCAACCTGGATCAGGGGCGACCCTTCGTTCCCCCATCCCCCTTGGCCACGTTGACTATGGACGCCTCCCAGACAGGGTGGGGGGGACATTATCTGGACAGGTCGGTCCAAGGCATGTGGCACTCCGACGAGCATCTTCTCCACATCAATATCCTGGAAATGAGGGTGTTGCTTCTAACGTTGCAAGCGCTGCACGATCACCTCCCCTAGGGGACGATTGCCATTCAGTCCGAAAACATGTCGGTAGTCTGGTACTTGAACAAGCAAGGAGGGACCAGGTCTTACCCCCTTTGCAGAGAGGCCATGAAAGTATGGGATTGGGCGATTGCTACCAAACGCTTTCTAGTGGCAACTCACATTCCGGGAACATCCAATGTGATAGCCGACAGACTGAGCAGGACTTTTCTCTCCCCTCATGAATGGTCCTTGAATCACAAAGTGGTGACACAGATTTTCACGAGATGGGGAATTCCATGTTGCGATCTTTTCGCAACTCCCCTCAACGCAAAATGCCAACAGTTCTTCTCTCTCATTCCAGTTCCCGGGGAGACCCCCAAGGATGCTCTGATCCAAGCTTGGCCCCCCAGTCTGCTATACGCCTTTCCACCGGTTCCCCTTCTTCCCAAGCTAATTCAGAAGGCTATCCAACTGAGAAGCAAAATGATTCTAATCGCCCCATACAGGCCTCGTCAAGTTTGGTTCCCCTTTCTTCGCAAGTATGCAGTGGACGGTCCCTGGTTCCTGGACCAAGTTCTGGACCTCCTGACGCATTAGTCAGGACAGCTCCATCAGTCCCTCCATTCATTGAAGCTAGCAGCTTTGCTACTCCTCTTCCGACTATAGTTAGGAGACATTCTTTCGATCCTGAAGCCATGCATATTTTGTCCTCCGCCCACAAGACTTCTACTAAAAAGATGTATAGTAGTAAATGGAAGAGGTTTGCTATTTGGGCCCAACTCCGAGGATTAGATCCTATGACTGCTTCTGTGTCAGAGGTTCTGAAGTTTTTAACTTCCCTGTTCAACCAGGGTTGTTTGGTGTCTACCATCAAAGTTCAATTGGCAGCTATTTCCAATTTTCATGAGAACGCAGAACCACCTTTAATGAACAACAAGTTGTGCAAAGCTTTTATTAAAGGAGCTTGGCTTTTACGGCCCCCTATATCGCATCCTGCACCACCGTGGAACCTTAACGTAGTGCTAGGCGCGTTAACTGCACCCCCCTTTGAGCCGGCAGCAACCTGTGACTTGAAATTTCTTTCTTGGAAGACTGCCCTTCTAGTTGCTATCACATCAGCCAGGCGAGTTTCAGAACTTCAAGCCTTATGTGTCAAACCACCATACCTGGTATTTCACAAAGATAGAGTATCTCTTAGACCAAACCCATCATTTATACCAAAGGTTTGTTCTAACTTTTGTTTGCAACAATCACTGGAATTACCGTTTTTTTTCCCTAAGTATACAAACAGAGCTGAGTATACCTTTCACAGCTTAGATGTGCACAGACAATTACGTTTCTATTTGGATAGGACACACCAAGCACGAAAATCAGATCAACTGTTTGTGTCCTTTTCGGACAATAAATTGGGCAAAGCAATCATGAAAGTCACTATTGCCAAGTGGATCAGAGACTGCATCAGTCATATTTATCACATTTCAAATAAAGAGCTTACAATCCCAGTGAAAGCTCATTCTACCAGGGCTATGGCCACTTCGGCAGCCTTTCATTCCAAGCTCTCTATTAATGACATTTGTGCGGCTGCTACGTGGTCTTCTACACACCTTTATTACTCACTACATATTGGATGTGGCATCTAGGGGTCGAGCTTCCTTCGGTTCCACGGTTCTCCGGACCGTTTTCCAATGAGCCACCCAGGAATTAGGTGCTAGGGACGCTGTCCCATCTGTAGAGAATGTAGGCGAGATAGGATCACATTACATCTTTTAGTTATGTACTTACCATAACTTTAGATGTATGGGATCCATCTCGCCTACATTCCTAATAACCCGCCCTCCTTCCCCCTGCCTTGGAGGCCAGAAGAGACCGGATGGTCTGAATACAACTGTTTCCTCTCTTGAAACACCTGGCAATTTTATAACAACAGTCTATGTGTGTGTGTGTGTGCATGTGTGCGGACAAACAAGATCTGGGAAAGCAGTAGTGGTGCATCCTGGGATATGAGGTAACTCAGCCAATAAGAGGCTAAGTGCTATTGTATAGCGTGCCGAGTCGGAGCCGAGGACCGACTCCGAACCCATCTGTAGAGAATGTAGGCGAGATGGATCCCATACATCTAAAGTTATGGTAAGTACATAACTAAAAGTTCATCACAATGTGCCTCCTCCTCTTCCTCTGTAAATGACTCCCCCTGCAAATTAAGTAGTTTGATACACCATCTTCTTTCAAACAGGACCTAGATGATTGGATAGGTACTGACAATTTCACCCTGGGGTTGACTGCCCTAGCCATCCTTGAGAGGGGGGATACAGTCTAAGAGAGGAAGCTGACAAGGCATAGATATTCATAAGACAAAGTTGCTTGTATTTCCTGTGATGCTATGATCCTGTAAAATAATTCATACTGGCCCAACTTTAAATGCAGTTCAATGAAAAATTTAGCATTATTAGCATCTCATTATGTATATCAGTGGTTGAGGTGAGAAATATAGATCAAGTAAGTGTTAACTTTGCAGGAAGTCAGAAAGTTCTTTGAATGGCCTGTTCTAATGGTTGTTTTTTAGCTGTGCTTAAAATCTTATATATAAATAGAGAAAAGCACCACACTCTGGGAACATTGCCTACTCCTAACAAAAAAACTGCTGAACAAGGACACCAACATACTTCCACTAATTCTGGTAACAAATGGGCTAATAAAAAAGATTTCCTAAGCATATTTTAAGTGCATTACCAGTACAGGTAATTCTATTCAATCTACAGAAGAGGTGGCTATCTTTGCTGAGAAGAGCACTCCTGGCAAACATCAAAAATTAAAGCAATATTAATTTCTGGAAGTCAAACATGCATTGACTTAGGATTTCTATCTCAAAATTTTGGTTTGCCCTTTCTAAAATCTGTCATTTTTTTTCAAGGCAAGGTGAGATTATACTACACAGTCCACAAATAATGGTAGTTGTTAATGTCATGGACTTCTTTTTTCAGATAGTGCATATTAATTTTAAAGTCCTCTTATTCCATAAACTTTTAATAGCTCTAGCAGTAATATTTAAAAACTGCTTCTGCTTTGTCCCTGATTAATTTTGTTTATTTCCCTTGGCTCAGGAGATAAAAGGTTGAGAAATATGAATGGAATACATTTCTGACACAAGCATACACACACCTATATATTAAATATATGGAGAAGTTAAACCAGAGAGAGAGGCAACCACACTGATATTGTTCTTTGCACAACTCATAGTTTTATTCCACTATGTATTGCACAGATATAGAGGTGGTTTATTAGCATGAGACATTTTTCACCATTAGAATGGAACCTGGGAATACACCTCTCTTGTTGCTCTCGTATTTACTTCTTTACCTCAGAAAATTGTATTGTGTGTGCATGCAGAGACCTTGGGGGAGGAGATATTAAACATTCATTGTACAGTAACAAATAGATGGAAGTTTTGGATATAGCAGAAGCTGTGATGCTTTATTCTGAATTGCCTGTCAATGACTTATACTCCGAACTAAACCCAGTCTGTAGAGTGCTAAGGAATGCTCTAATTCTCAAGTTGAAAATCTACTGTTGCTAAATCTAATCACTTTAAGGTGACCAGTTCTTATGACCATCCATACCTTGCCAGGACCATCCCTTATGTCACACCTCCTTTCCCTAAGAGGTCCACACCAGTCATTCCTGGAGAACATTTGTGGCTACCCATCTAGTCATCTAAGTTATTTTTAAAGGAAGATAGTAAGTTGCACTGTTTAATATGCAGGAGAAGTTTATTTCAGATTTTTGAGAGAGACTATGTTATATAGCTGTCCATTTGCCATGTTTTATTTATCTGGTTGTGAAGACTTAGGCCCCTGTGTTAGTATTGGTGGAGATATTGGAGTTGCAATGATACAGAAAGTTCAGCACAATGGGGTCTCTATTGAGACAGTATTTTTTTTATTATCATTTATTTATTTATTGACAGTTGTTGACTGGGAAAGTCCATTGGATCAGAAACACATTTTCGGTGTTGGCACAGGGGAAAAGCTCCACAAAAAAATTAAATACATAGTACTTTAAAAATAAAATAGACAATGATCATAGGCTTTGTAAAAATGACATTGGTTATTAATATGTAACATACAGTACTTTAAGAATAAAAATCCTTCAATTAGAGATTGTAGTTAGATTTAAGGTAAACAGTTCTTTAAATACTTAGGGGGTTCTAGATATTGTCTAGGAGTAGCTAGAGAGATTAGAATATGTTAGTTGATATAGAGAAAGTTCTTTGAAGTTTGAGAGGAGTTACTTAATGGAGGAAAGGAAAAAGAGTGGATAATTGAATTTTATTTATGTTGGCTTAGATTTTTGTGCACAGGAACAGATATGATTATTGAGGTAGTGGCATTTTAGTGGAGATTTGAAAGTTTTTTAATGAGTCTAGTTGAATGATAGATGAAGGTAGGGCATTCCGTATTCTGGCAATGGTATACGAATATAGGCTTTGTCCAGCTGTTTTGTTAGGTTTGGTTATACTTAAAAGCTATTTGGTAGACCGAAGATTCTGGGTTGGGATATATGATTGTAGGATAGAATGAAGTGCAGGGTAGTTGTTGGGTTTGTATATCAGTTTGTGGGCAAGAGCTAGTTGGGTATAATATAGGTAATGGGAGAATTCAAACCAATTAAATTCCAAAATGGCCTGGCAATGGTGTGTGCAGTTTGGCATCCCAGAGGCAAATTTTGCTATTTTATAGTAATGTGATTGCAATTTATTACTGAGAGATGTGTGAAGGTTTGTGAAAATGAGACTTCCATAGAGGATGGAAGAGATAAGCAGAGCCTTTGCAAGATTTATTTTGGTTGGCTTATCTAAATAAAGTTTATGTCCAAAATGTTTATGAAGCTTGAAGTGTTTTTTTTTTATTGTATTGAGAATATGTTGCTCATAGGTGAGTTTGTCATCAATAGTTATGCCTAATAATTTAGCTGTCTTCACTAGTTCAATTTCTGTGTTGTTTTGTGAGTAAATTTTAAAGTCTGGAGTTGGTGGTTTTGTTGAGAATAATAATAAGAACTTAGAGTTTTTGGGGTTTAGTAAAAACTGTGCAGTATTCAGCCAGGTTTCTATAGATGTAAAGGCATTTTGTGTAATTCTAAGGAGATCAGAGAAATTGCTAGAAAAGAAGATGATAGTGGAATCGTCGACATATTGGACGAGTGTACTTTGTTGGGATGCTTTAAGATTATTAATGAAAATAGTGAAAAACAGAGGCCCTAGAATAGATCCTTAGGGAGCTCCTGTTTTATTGACCAGGTATTGCCATCTAACAGATTGTTTTCTGTTTTGGTAACTGGAAAACCATGTTAGGAAATATAGGGAGTATCCTAGTTTTTCTAATTGTTGCAACAACTTAGGGTACTGTGTTGAAAGCCTTAGATAGGTCTAATAAGATTACTGTAGTTAGTAGACCAGAATTGAGAGCTTTGTTCACAATATCAATGAATGAGAGTAGGGCTGTAGTAGTGCTGTGTGCCGGATGAAATCTGTGTTGGGTGGGTGCAAGGAGATCATTGTCAGGGAGGTGCACTAAGAGTTGAGCATGTATGCACTTTTCTAAGGTTTTTGGTAGTAGTGAGAGTATAGAGATAGGATGATAGTTTGAGAGATTTTTGGTATTACAACCTTTATGTAATGGAATAATAATGTTTTTTTTTTTCCAGAGTTGGGGGATATTTGATTCTGAGATGGATCTGTTAAAAGGAATACTTACAGGATAGACTATTGTATCAGCTGCAAGTTTTAGATATTCAGATGGAAGATTATCAGTGGAGAGGGAGCATGGTCTTAGTTTGGTTATAAGTTTAAATACTAGGGAGGTGGATACTGGCTGTATAGAGAATGGAGGAGTTAATGGGATATTATTAGAGGTTTCACTGGTGGGGCAAGAAAGAGAGATGGGATTATCTTGAGTGAGATTTGAAGTGCTCATTAGATTATTAGAGTTTAGGATAGTTTTTGGAGATGAGTCTTTGACAAGATTTAGAATGATATTGATAAAGTCAGAGTTAAACATATGGGCAGTTTGTTGTGGGTCTTTGTCAGGAGTAGGTTGTTGGGTTCTGCAAGTTTCTAGGATTAAGGAGGGAGGAAGCAGATTTGCAGAACTTTGTTGGGTTTTTTTTGGCTGGATAATTGTGCCAAGAAATAGTTTTTCTTATCATTTATGACAATTTTTTTCACTTTATTATGAAGTTGCTTGTAGTTAAGTTCATTTTGTGGGTTTCTATTTTTCTACCAAACTTTCCTGGCTCAGTCTCTGGAAAGAAGAGCTTGTTTAGTATGTTTTGCTAACCTGGGGCATGGTTAAGTTTTGTTCTTTTGTTGCAAATGGAACCTAGGCTATTAAGTGTATAGAGATAGGCCTTGTTGAAATAATTTACAGCATCTTCCAGAGGTAATGTTTTTACTGGGGTCCAATTCTGAGATTTTAGGGTGTTTATGAATATGTTTTGATTGAAGTGGGCAAGGTTTCTGGATGTTCTACAGTAGTGTGTTTTGGGTATTTTAATATGGGTTCTGTGGGTGAAGGCTGGTAAGTGGTCACTTAAAGTATTAGGGAGGGTTTCAGTGTTGGAGTATTTATGGGGGTGAGATACTAAGATCCAGTCTAAGGTTGACTTTGATTGCTTAGTTAGAGTACGTGTAGGGCCTGTGATGAGCTGTAAAAACCTGTGCAAGATTATACTATTCACAGGGAAGTTGGAGATTATGTTTTGCCAATTAATATTTGTGTCACCAAAAATGACAGTTTCATTGCATATATTTTGGTTTGCCCAGGATAGGAAGTCTTCCAAAATCGAGATATTTTGGCCTGAGGGAATATATACTGCAATAATACATAATTGCTTATTACTATTAATGTGTAGGGATGCAAGTAATAATTCAGTGTTGCCAAAGGTAAGGACTGGCTTGACAAAGACTGTAATTTTTAAGGACTCATGATAGATTAGTTCCACACCCCACCTTTTTGTGGAGTCTGTCATTTCAAAAGATGTTGTATCCTGATGGGATAACTTCAGTGTCTGATATATGTGCTTTTAACCAGGTTTCTGTTACTGCTACTATTTCGGGTGTGTAATGAGACAGGCAGGCTTGGAATTCAGTAATTTTATTACAGATACTGTGTACATTTATTGTTATTATATATAGGTTTTGATTGATGGAAAGTTGGATGGATGATGGTGAGTTATTGGGGCCAGGATTGGGATGAATATCTTCGCACTGAGACAGTACTAGGAGATGATGTGCAACTGTTTGTAGGTGATGGGTTTCTGCAAGGGATCTAAGTAGGGTAAATGGAGTTAACGTAAGTATGGTATTTGTAGGGGTAAGTTTTAGTTTAGTTAGATATTTGAATAAGGAAGATGAGATGTCAGAGTAACTGCATGTGTTTGTATGTGATGGTATGGTTAGGGTTGGAGATTTTTGAGATCATATGTCTAAGAAGGTGCGGGGGCAGGTAGCTTGGGTTAATGTGAGCAGGGGACAGTGGGGGTACTTAAGAGGATAATGAGACGTATGGTGCAGGGTATGTTATGTAGTGAGGAGATACTGAGATAAGATGAAGGAGTTAGATGGTGTTACTCAGGAACTGGGTAAAGGGTGAAGGTTCTAGTATATTGTGGAAATAGGGGGAGGGAGCAGGGAGAGAATAATGTTACTGCTATGAGGGAGGTTAATGGTTGATTTAGATTATGGGGAGGAGCTACAGGAGGTATAAATCTATTGGAAGAGGGGCAGGTGGGAATGGGAGTAGGGTAGGGGAGCGAAGTGAACTCGAGCACAGCAAGGGCGAACAGAGTGGGGCTACACCTTTCAGAGGCTTTTGCAATCAAAAAACAATCAGTAGTTATGAAAGTTTCTAGTGGCACTGAGAACTTAAATGGACAGGGAAACTGTAATTTATAAACTAATAGAAGAGGAAAGATGAACTCTTAATGGAAATTTTAGTTGATGCTAAATGAATTAAAGTAAGGATGAAAAGTCTTTAAAGGATGAAATGTTTAATTGTCTACTGTTTTAAAATGATGTTATGATTAATTAGATTGCTAATTAACAGGGGTAGTGTTACATTTTTTTGAGGGGAGCGTATTAGCAGGTTCTGGTGGTTTTTAACCGCCATTCTTTCCCTACAGCACTCCAGAGTATTATAGCAAGTGCACTTCAAAAATGTCTTAATTAAACATACTTTGGAATTAAGATTCAGGCATAAGACCTCAGGCTGTCTTTTGACAATGGATGTCTTGTTTGCCATAAGGAGACCACAGGGCACTTTGCTGAGAGCTGCTAAGTAAGATAGATGCAGTTTTATTTTAAAACCTGGTAAATCACTACAGAAACTTTTTTTGGAATTAAGATTCAGGTATAAGACCTCAGACTATCCATTGGTAGTGGAGGTCTTGTTTGCAGTAAGGGGACCATGGGACACTTTGCTGAGAGCTGCTAAGTAAGATGGATGTAGTTTTGTTTTAGGACTCAGTGAGTCACTTCAGATACTTTTCTTTGGAATCAAGATTCAGGTACAAGACCTCAAGCTGTCTGTAGGTAGTAGATGACTTGTTTGCTGTAAGGGGACCATGGGGCACTTTGCTGAGAGCTGCTAAGTAAGATAGACGTAGGTTTGTTTTAGGACCCAGTGAGTCACTACAGATACTTTTCTTTGTAATTAAGATTTAGGTATAAGAACTCAGGGTGTCCATTGGTAGTGGACATCTTGTTTGCCATAAAGGGACCGCTGGTCACTTTGCTGAGAGCTGCTAAGTAAGATGGATGTAGTTTTGTTTTAGGACTCAGTGAGTCACTACAGATATTTTTCCTTAGCACAGTTGTTAATTTAGCTGCTGTTTCACAGCTTTCAGACCACCAGAATTGTTGATACTGTGTAGGTGAGGGAGGGGAGATAAGAAAAAGAAAGTCGACAGAGATCTCTACTCAAATATCTATGTCACATAGAGTTTCCAGCATCTCTTGATAGCTCAGGGATTTAAGGCCTGTGATCTTTTTGGTTAGGCATCTTTGGGGTCCTTCTTGGTCTGATCAGTACTGAGTGCAAGGGAGACATTACCTTTAGACCTTGATGATATTGCTTTGACAATTAGTTGTGCTAAATAAAAGGATTTTTTGACAACAGCTGCAATGTGATGGTCAAAAGAGAGGTAGTTATCAACCCAAGTTCATAGGTTTCTGGCTATGTTTTCATTTTGTAGTGATATGTTGCCTTTACAATATGATATGGGGAGGGATTGTCTACCAAAAATGATAATACTAGTCTTTTTAGCATTTAGGTTGATCCTATTTTAATACACTGAGTTTACCAGGGAGAGTTCATTCTGGGGGATTTGGGTACCAGAGGGTGACACAACAGTAACCACCAGTTTGCAGTCATCTGCAAACACCACTAACCAGATGACTTGGCTGTTTGTTTGGAGAGGTCCCAGCACCACCCCCTGAAGGACACTGCTGGTCACTTGCTGATGAGGCACCTGCAAATTACATTGTATGAGTTCTGTCTTCCAGTCAATATGCTATTCATCTTACCATGTATGGGTTAATTTTTAAAGCATTTATCTTCTGTATGATACCAGCATGGGGAATGGTGTTGAAGGCCTCTGTCAAATCAAGATACACCCTGTGTACTGTGTGGCCAACATCTAAAGACTCTCTTTCCCTTTTGAAGAAATTTACCAGATTCATTAGGCAGGATCTACCCTTAACAAAGCCAAGTTGTTTAGGGTAAAGTCTAATATTCTTGATGTCTTACTTTATGAGGCCAGTTATAATAGTTTCCTTGTTTTTTGTGCTAAATAGCAGCACATCATTGAAATAGTAAATGCATTACAGAAAGACGATAATTGCAAATAAGTAATATCTTGAACAAAACGTGCAACTACATAATGAATAATTTCAGCTCATCAAGTTGCTCTTAAATGAAATGTGCTGTTTTGTTCCTTAGGGTACGAGACCATGATGATCTTATTCCTATTTTTACTCGACAAGATGAAACTCTGATAAATACATATGGAGAGTATTTTCTCGCAGAACTGATTGATGCCCAAGATGAAGAGAACCATGCTGTGGTTTGTGAGGTCTGTTTTTTTTTCCATTTGGGTTGTACTAACAGATAAATATAGATAGCTGTTGCAAACAATAAGAAATACTTCTTTAAATAAAAGCCATCTGAACTAAAAGCATTTTCAATTATTAAATGTAAATCTGTTCTTTATGATGGTAATATCCACCTGTATTTAAATTTTATAGTGGGCAATTACATATCAGTTTATATGATTAAAATTCTGGCATTCACAGAAATTATATGATTTGATGACAGATAAGAAAAGTTTGGTATATCTTGTATGATCATTTTCTTGTCTCTTTTGTGCACCATCCTCTTCCTTCTCCTTTTTCTCATTCTACAATTGCATTGTGTATAAGTCAAGTATTCCTGAAATATCCTTGTATTTTGATTCTATATCTCCAATACCTTGTCTTTTAAGAAAAAAATAATTTCTCACATTTCCTACATTTTACACTGTGTCCCCTCCCTGCCTTATGTGCCTCCTTTTCTGAAACACTCCGCCTCTTGGAATTTGTGGATTATTTCGGGCACCTGAATGCGTTTGCCATGTCTCTTCCCCTTTTATTGATGGAATATTTGTTTGTTTTTTTATACCCATCTTTGCATGTCTTCTGACATTTTCTTCCTCTTATGAAAAGTTTCCACCCTGCATTGTTTTGTTGAAAGGCAGTCTCCAGGCATACACACTGTATTCTGAAATGGTCTCATCAGTTATCTCATTCTATATAAAGGAATAATAACAGTTTTCTGCTAGTGATTTTTTTTATGCATCTTAATATTCCCCATTCTTTCATACTGCTGCCTCATATATTCTGCCACCGTTATACACACTGGCATAAATGCCCCAGATCTTTTTCTGTTTTTGTATTTTCTCACGCTTAATGGTACATACATCCTCTGCATTTTCCTGAACGTATTATTTGGCATTTTTTTGCACAAATAAAATAATACTTCTTAAGAATTTAGCAAGAAAAAAATCTCACTTCCTTAAACAAGACATATTTGTATTGAAACGCATTGAGATTTGAATAAGTGTTGCATACCAAATGCATTTTTTTCTCATTAATATTTTGCCAATAACAGGGATTAGGAATATAATCAGGTTCAGTTATTCAGAATGTACATTTTACAGGATGGCAGTGTCACATACATTATGTCTTTGTTTCACAAGTCCCAGTTCATCAGTGGATTGTTTAGTCAAATTGTGCAAACATCCTCCAAGGCTGTACAACTTCTATTGATGTAATTTTAAGTAAAGAGATGTAAGGGCAAAGTCCCCTACATGCAGGGGTGTAGCTAGGATTTTCAAATTTGTACTCACAGCTCTCAAACTGCTACCCCCCTTCCCCAGCCAAGCTACGGCCATTCTCGTAATTCATGGTTCACTCTTTTAGTGTTGATGAAGAGGCATTCACTGTAATGCCTCTTCAGTAATATAATATAGATTCACTCAAACTCAGTTCCTTGAATTGAAAATGAACCTGAAAGTCAGTTCTTTGAAAAATGCAGCATGGTAGTTGGGGTAGAGGATTCATGCTTTTGTTTTCTGTAACTAAGCTACAGCTTTTGAGCTTGAGTAAATTACTAACCACCTGCTACCCCTAACTAGGGTGTTTCATTCATACACACACCCCTACCTACCTCTTAGTGCAAGAAATATGGACAAAGTCTAAAATAAACAGGGACAGATATTAAATAATGCTCTCGTGAACTTAGAAAGTTGCTAGAATAACAGGATTTGTGCTAGTATGAGAAAGTTGCTAAAATAACAGGATTTTTGCTAGTATGAATTTTTCTAAAGGACATGGTCTGAAACTCAAATGTCTGTCATTATTTAGCAACTTCAGCCTTCAATGATTTTCTAGAAAATCACATAATTTATGAGGAACAGGCAAAAAATCTGGGGCAAAAATCTGGTCATTCTGTAAAATTTGGACAGTTGAGAGGTATGCTACCTACCTACCTCTCTCACACACACACACACACACACACACACACACACACACACACACACACACACACACACACACACACACACATAAATACCTCTCAACCTCTTAGAGCAACAAACCCATAAATAAAACTGAGGCAAAGGCCCAAAAATATGGACATTTTTTTTAAATATTGCTCTTACAAACATAGAAAGATAATAGAATAGTAGTAGGTATTGCATTAGTACGAATTTTCTGAAAGGTATGAAATCTGAAACTCAAATGTCTGCCATTATTTTCTAACTTCAGTCTTTAATGATTTGTCACTAATTTGCCAGAAAACCGCAATTTTATGAAAAACGGACCAAAAATGTGATGCAAAAATATAAAATTGCCAGACAGTACAGCTGGGAACCTGTCAAAGAAGGGACACCATTTTAATATGAGCACTGTTAACTTGAGCAGCTGACAAAATTAGAGAATCTACATGCATTTCTGAAATAAAAGTAATGTATAACTGTGATCCTTACAGTTATTTGTAATTGTAAACCCTCCATGTTTTCTTCCAAAATTGCTATTTTGCGGGGGGATTGTTAGGGGGAGATGCACCTTCCTGACTGTATTAAATTATATTCCTTGTACAATACGGTATAGTTGTTAGAGAGCTTTTTAAATTTATTGTTTTGAACATTTTTCCAGTAAACAATATGCATGCACCAATAATGACAAAACAGCCCAATTCAGAACATTTCCATCATAAAAGTCTACTCAAACTTCTACAGTCCATCAGTATCAATAAATATGCACAATCTCTGAACTAGTAAAAGCCATCTACATAATTCCACATTAAAGAAATCTGTAACTAATGAAGAGGCTGCTGCTAGCAAACAACTTTATATTTCATGGTTTCAGCTACAAATAAAGTGCCTGTTGCCCTTGAGGAATAAATTGCCTATGTTGCATTAAAAAATGATATGCTAGTAATATTGCAATAGGGAATGGATGGCAAACTGATAACAGGTTCATAGTTACTACTAGATATCTTTGCCAAAAAGGACTACAGCATCCACCCCCCTTTACAACACAGTACAGTATCAGCAATGCATCTACCTACTGTGGGAGAAGAACCCACAGCCTTCTGCATCAAAAGCAAGTACACTACCTGTTGTGCTATTAACAGTACAAGCAGACTCAGCATAAGCAGCACTAAACTTTAGTTCCCCTGCAGCTCTCAGCTCCTTGTAAAATGTACTCAACACTCAGCTGTATCTCTGAACTTTGCAGCACAAGAAATCTGGAAAAAGACATTTATTGGTGGGAGGGACAAAAGCCCAAAAACCAGAGACACATTTTAAACATTGCTTGCATAATTTTGGAAAGTTGCTAGAATAAAATGCTGTGTTACCACCATGCATGTCTTGAACCCAGAACCTTATGCACTACAGTCAGTGGAACATACCACTATGCTAAATCAGCAGTTTGAAAAATAGGAAGACTGAAACTTAATTGTTATCATTTAGATAGCTCTCAACCTCTTAGCACAAAAAATCTGGACAAACAAAGCCAATAATGAGGGAATACAAATTCAGTTCTCACTTCACACCTTAGCACAAAAAACCTGGACAAACACCAAAAACAATAATGGGGGAAATACAACTTCAACTCTCACTTCTCACCATAGTTCTCAACTCTTAGAAAAACAAATCTGAACAAAGTTCAGAAATGGTGGTGGTTAAGGACGTTAGGCTCTTCTTACCCTGAAGCAAAGGAGGGTTTGAGCCTGAACACCTATAGCCAGCAGGTGTGTTATGTGGGTGGGGGGGGCATTTATACACACACACACACACACACACACACACACACACACACACACACACACACACACACACACACACACACACACACACGCCTTTGTGATCACCACTCCACAATGATAATACACACACAATTGCCTTTGCGATCACCACTCCACAATGATAACACACACAATTGCCTTTGCGATCACCACTCCACAATGATAATACACACACAATTGCCTTTGCGATCACCACTCTACAATGATAATACACACACAATTGCCTTTACGATCACCACTCCACAATGATAATACACACACAATTGCCTTTGTGATCACCACTCCACAATGATAATACACACACAATTGCCTTTGCGATCACCACTCCACAATGATAATGCACACACAATTGCCTTTGCGATCACCACTCCACAATGATAATACACACACAATTGCCTTTGCGATCACCACTCCACAATGATAATATACACAATTGCCTTTGCGATCACCACTCCACAATGATAATACACACACACACACACACACACACACACACACACACACACACACACACACTTTCCTTCGCGATCACCACACCACAATGATAATCCATTCCCACACACTTACCTGATTGCCTTTGCGATCACCTCACCACAGTGATAATCCATTCCGATTGCCTTGCCCTTCATATAATACATCAAACTAATATCTCTGACTCACAGCCAGCTGGTTCATGTTATGCACATTTCCCACAATGATAATCCATTCCGTTCATCACACGATTGCCTTTCACATAATCCAAAACATTCAAACTAACATTTCCCGCTCGCAGGCAGTTGGTTTAAGCTATGCACATTTCCCGCTCGCAGGCAGTTGGTTTAAGCTATGCACATTTCCCACTTGATGCCAGCCAGCCGGACATGACGTGATGATGTGAAGCTCAATTCTGACTGGCTGGTTTGTAGCCATGAAATGTAACTTAAAGGAGCCAATGCTGTTTTGAAAAATATGTAATTTTTTTAATTAAAAAAGCTAGCCCCCCCTTCTAAAGATGTTGTACTGAAATCAGTACAGTGCATATGCCTTCCGACGTCCCTGCCTACATGTAATGTTGGATGTTAAGTTGTCTATCTCGCTTTCATTCTTGCTGGTTGGGATCGGAGCCAATCCTCAGCTCTGACTCGACCATCTTCAATAGCTCAAGAGCTGTTTACTGGCTTGAGGCTACCCCTTATCCCATAATGCCTAGCAATAGCTACCCAGATCTCGTTTGCCGCTTCAGTTGCAAGGTGTCATTTTTCTGGCTCAGGCTCGTATAAAGTTTTTTATATAACTTTCTTCACTAGAATTCAGCCCTTCTAGTATTTTATTGTTAACAATAGTCTTGTTTTGTGATAGTCAGTTGTTTAGCTCATAGTATCCCTCCTGTTTTCTTGTAGAACTCATTTAACTTAGAGAGTTCTCCCCCACCCCTCCCCTCCTACCTCTTCTTGTCAGGTTAGCCATTTAAGTTAGAGGCTTTCCCTTCTACCTTTCTCTTATAGGCTAGCCATTTAAGTTGGAGGCTTTCCTATTCTCTTAAAAAAAAAAAAAAAAAAAAAAACCTTTAGCTATAGTCTTTATTGTTGTGTGTTTTTTTGTAGACTGTATTTTGCTTCTGGTTGTTATTGTTATAATTGTTATTGTTATAATTGTTTTTCCTTACTGTCAAGGATGTCAAAGGAATCCAAGGTTTTGTTCAAGAAGTGTGACTCATGCTGTCAGAAAATGTCTCTGACAGATGGGCACACTTCTTGCGTCTATTGTTTAGGCGCTGTGCACCTGCAGGACTCTTTTTCTATCTGCCATGCCTTTAATCCAAGAGTCCTGCAGGAGCGTAAGAATAAACTTTTATTTTTAGGGGCCTTTTAAAACCCCAGGATTCACCGGCCAAGAGCTCACAGCCTGTGAAATCCCCTAAACCCACTAAGCCGTCGGGTCCGAGTTCAGAGCTGTCTTCAGTTCAGGGTTTACCTTCCACATAAGTTCCAGTTGGCACTGACAAGACATTCTCCCGTCGGCTCCATCAGAGGCTTTGGAGCCGTCGCAGAGCCACAAGAGGATAAGGTCCCTCTCACTTGAATCGGTGCATTCGGCTCCATGGTCTCCTTTACTCCAGAGCGAGCGCAGTCACCGATCCTCTCACTCCTCTCGGTCCTCTAGGCTTTTGGACCACGATGTGGAGAGAGTGGTCAGTAGGTTGCTGAAGTCGCAGGCACTGGCCAAGTTGTTGTCCAGCACTCCTCAACAGGTATCGTCTCTGTCCACTTCTCTTGATGTTCGTCCTCCGACTCCAATGCGTTTGGAGCCGGAGTTCGTTGGGGTTCAAGTAGTGGAACCATCGGCTCCGATAACACTATCTCCTTTGGTTCTGACATCGACTCCGATTCCCTCTGTGGTGCTGTCCATTGAGGGATCTGGGCATTGGGGTTCCCTCATCGGCTCTGAGGGGGCGAGTGGCATCGGACCCTTGTCTGACCCCGTTCTCCCTCTCTGAGCTTTGGCACAGGTGAGCTCGGCTCCTACATTGGCCTTGGAGCCATCTCCCTTGGTGCGGAGAAAGATTCCTATTTCTTCAGAGTCAGAGCTTTCTCTGCATCGTGGCAGGGATGCCTTCGATGTCATGCGGAGTGTGCTGGCCACTGAGTCAGCTCCACTATCAGCCCCACCGGCTCCATCCCCTGTAGTGCCTGTGCCAACCTCTGCTCCTCCTCCAGGCACCAAGCGTAGGGAACTGATGCTCCAGGGCATTGGGTGTTTCCTCATCTTCTGAGGCCTCCCCTGATCTCTCAGAGCCCTCTCAGAAGAAGTGCAAGAGGAAGCATATTGACTCCCCTGAGTCTGTCACTTCTGATGCAGACTTAGATGAATCGGAAGGGTCCCCAAGATCCCTCTCTGAGGATGTCTCATTTTTGTACATCCTGGAGATGCTCAAGCAGAGGGGGAACTGGAATCCCCTAGCCCCTTCTGAGGAAGAGTCTGTATTTCTGGATGCCTTCAGTTCCTGACCTTCCACCTCCTGGGTGTCTCCGCCTTTCGATCCACTTATGACTGTGGTGGCTCGAAAGGCTTGGTCAGCTCCGGATACAGTGGAACCAACTCCAAGGAGACCTGGTAAATTTATTACAGCACCCCAGGATAAACAGTTCCTTATGAAAGGTGTCCCTGTTGATGCTATGGTGGTAGCAGCAGCCACAAAAAAAGAGTTAGCGGAGACCGCTTCGTCTGTCCACCCCCCTAACAAGGAGTCTAGGATGATGGACAGATATGGGAAGCAAATGTTTGCTTCAGCAACCTTCATTATGAGGTCACTGAACTACTTATGTCATTTTACTCGCCTTCAAAGGGATCTCTTTAAAGAGCTCAGAGATACCGTCCAAGATCCAACAGCTGAGGGAGCACAAGCTAAGGTGGCTTCCCAGCTAACGACACTTAATTCTGTTGTTAACTCCTCCATGAGGCTCATTTCCTATGCAGCCGATGGGGCGAATAGAGCCGCTGGTACTGGGGTGGCCCCTAGGAGGCATGCCTGGATGCGGCTGTGTAATTTTGCAGAACCCTTTTGAGCGTCCTTCACCAACACTCCCTTTGATGGTTCCTTTCTTTTTTGGACCACAGGTGAAAGACACTTTGACTAGGTGTGAGCAAGAAGACAAGACTCTCTCTGCCGTGGGAGTCCATTTTTCTACTCCCTCTAGACCCTACCCCAAAGGTCAGAAGAGTGGTAAGATGTGGTTCCGTAAATCTCAGGTAGCCTTGCCTGACACACGTAGTGATTTTTCCTCCAGAGGCAGAGGGGGAAACAATAATAATAGATGCCGCCCTCGTGGCAGAGGGGGTCTGCAGAACCAGGGCAACAGAGAATCCTTCTCTGATAATCCCTTTCAGCATCCTTGAAGGGTTGACCGGCTGCTCATCTCTGGAGGCAGTCGGGGGAAGACTTTCAATGTACCCAAAAGCCTGGCGAAGTTTAACACAAGACAGAAGGGTACGGTCCGTTATATTTGGAGGTTACAAAATCCCCTTCCTTCAACCCCCCTTCCAGTCAAGGAAGACCCTCCCAGATGTTCCACCCAATCTGAGGGAGCAAGCAGTAATAGAAGTTTCAAAACTGCTAGAAAAAAGAGCCATCCAGGAAGTCCCGGTAGACCAGCACAGATCCGGAACTTACTCAAGGTTCTTTTTAGTACCAAAAAAAACAGGGGACTGGAGACCGATTCTGGATCTCAGCAGACTAAACAGGTCTGTAGAAAAAAATGAAGTTTTGGATGGTCACACTACAGTCCATTCTACCCTTTCTGGGTCAGGACAATTGGATGTGCTCTATAGATCTTCAGGATGCGTACTACCATATAAAGATGGACAGGCGCTCCAGAAGATATCTTCGCTTCCGGCTGGGGGCCAGTCATTATCAGTTCAGAGCTCTGCCCTTTGGTCTCACCACAGCCCCCAGGGTGTTCACCATTAATGTATGGCAGTGGTCATGGCTCACCTGAGGCATCAAGGATTCCAGGTGTTTCTGTATCTAGACGACTGGCTCCTTACTGCTACCACCAGGCATCAACTCATACAAGCACGGGACTACACAATCTCAATCTGCTCACAGCTCGGCATCACAATAAATTTAAAAAAAATCTGCCTTGTTGCCCTGTCAATCTATCACATATAGGAGCAGACTTAGACACAAGGGATATGTTTGCAAGGCTACCACCAGAAAGGGTGTCCGCAATTTGTCAACAGGTACAGGTTCTGATGCAGAGCAAAAGGATCCAAGTCTGGTACGTCCTTCAAACTCTGGGCTCCATTAATCCCACTGGTGTGCTTTCATATGAGGATTCTTCAGTGGCTTCTGTTCACGCAGTGGTCTTTCCAAGAGCTACCCATGACACACGAGATCATGATCACGGACGCATGCAAAAGGCATCTTTCTTGGTGGATGGTCTCCCCACTAGTTACTCAGGGAAGACCTTTCATACAACCCCCTCTGGTAGCCACAGTGACGACAGATGCCTCCCTGATAGGGTGGGGGGGGCATTATCTGGGCAGGACAGTCCAAGGCACATGGCAACCTCACGAGTACCATCTGCATATAAATGTCCTGGAAATGAGAGCCGTGCTCCTGGCGTTGCAAGCCCTTCAAGGCTCTCTTCCTCCTGGGACCATTGTTATCCAAACGGACAACATGTCAGTGGTGTGGTACATCAACAAGCAGGGCGGAACCAGGTCCTACCCCCTATGTCGAGAAGCACTCAGGCTTTGGCAGTGGGCGATTTCCTCCCATCATTTTCTGATTGAGATGCACATCCCTGGGAGATCCAGTGTCATAGCAGACAGGCTCAGCAGAGCTATTCTAATGCCTCATGAGCGGTCTCTGAATCAGGATATGGCGAATCTTGTTTTTCGCAAATGGGGACAGCCTTACTGCGATCTCTTTGCCACCCCCTTCAATAGCAAATGCAGCAACTACTTCTCCCTTCTCCTGCTTCCAGGTCACACACCCAGAGATGCTCTAGTCCATGATTGGCCCCAGGGACTTCTTTATGCCTTTCCTCCATTCCCTCTGATACCCAAACTTATACAGAAAGCAATATTGTTGGGTTGCAAAATGATCCTCATTGCTCCCTACTGGCCTCGACAGATATGGTTTTCGTTCCTGCACCATTACCTTCTTGATCAACCCTGGACTCTGGACCCAATTCCAGACCTCCTGGTTCATCAATCAGGTGGGTTGCATCAATCCCTAAAAACCCTCCAGCTCACAGCTTGGTTGCTCCACTTCCAACCTTAGCCAGGCTTCCCAGCATTTCCCCAGCAGTCCGACACATTATCGTGTCCTTTCACAAGTCTACAATGAGGAAAACTTATGCTAGCAAATGGAAACGTTTTTCTTGTTGGGCAGAGACTGGGAATGTGGATCCCTTCTCAGCCCCAGTCCACGAAATCTTGGAATTCCTAGCTCTGCTGTTTCATTCTGGGTCCACTGCTTCTACGATCAGGGTACAAATGGCGGCCATTTCTAACTTTCATGTTGGTTTTTCGAACTCTAACATTATGTCTCACAAGCTATGCAAAGCTTTCTTGAGAGGGGCGACTCTTCTTAGGCCTCCAGTGAGAGATCCCCCTCCCCCTTGGGACCTTAATTTAGTCCTAACCTCCTTAATTCTGCTCTATCAAGTTCCTGTCTTGGAAGACGCTCTTTCTGGTAGCGTCTCTGAACTTACTTGGTTTTTCATAAGGACAGGGTTGCTCTGAGGACTAATCCCTCCTTTCTCCCTAAAGTTTGCTCAGAAAGTAACTTAAACCAATCTGTAGATCTTCCTGTTTTTTTCCCTAATCATACCAACAAGACAGAATACAAACTACACCAATTGGATGTTCATAGGCAATTGCACGTTTACCTGCACAGAACTAAAGAAGTAAGGAAATCGGACCAACTATTCCTCTCTTACACCTTGGGCAAACAAGGTCTCCCAGTTTCCAAGGTAACCTTGTCCATATGGTTGTCACACACTATTATTTTCATTTATCAGTTAAGGAATAAAGAGTTACCTATTAAACCGAAAGGCCATTCTACTAGGGCCTTGGCCACCTCTGTAGCCTTCCAGTCTAGGTTGCCCATGGATTCTATCTGTGCAGCGGCCACGTGGGCAAGCCCTCATACCTTTATTTCTCATTACAAGTTGGATATGGTCTCAAGGAGCAGAGCTGACTTTGGTTCCACTGTTCTGAAGAGTCTGTTCCACTGAGCCACCCAGGATATTAGGTGCTAGGGACGCTGTCCCAACCAGCAAGAATGAAGGCGAGATAGACAACTTAACATTAAGAAGTTATGTACCTACCATAATGTTCCATGTTAGTTGTCTTCATCTCGCCTCCCTTCTTGCGTCCCACCCTCCATCCCCCTGTCCTAGTGGACTGAGAGGAGTTTTCTGTTCTGTTTCACTGGCTGTGTGTTCTCTTGTCTCCTTTTTTGACCTAAGAGAATATGGCAGGTATAGTCAACTGGTTCTTGACTGAATTATTATGTTGTTATGTCTGGTTTAGCTATTCCAAACAAGATCTGGGTAGCTATCTCTAGGCATTATGGGATAAGGGGTAGCCTCGAGCCAGTAAACAGCTCTCGAGCTATTGAAGATGGCCGAGTCGGAGCCGAGAATTGGCTCCAATCCCAACCAGCAAGAAGGAAGGCGAGATGAAAACAACTAACATGGAACGTTATGGTAGGTACATAACTTCTTATTTCCTAGAACTCCCCTTCACTCATATCTGGTTATTTATATTTGTCTGTTGCCCTGTGTCTATTAAACAGTTCATCAATGAATTGGTAATGACTAAATTGTGGCAAAACCATTTCACATTAAAGGAAAATAAGAATTCTAGTAGTTCAGATGTGCTCCTTGCATCATATCTGCTTTTGTAAGATTTTGTCTGGATTTATTATTGTATGGATTCTGAAATCAGAAGCGATAGGTCCAGCAAGGCATATAACTTTGGTACTTTGCTGGCTATGACATGTCAGATATTAGTTCATATAACTGAACTTGAGTTTTTAGAACTGACCCACAAGCAACACCAAAACTAACTTCCTTTTTAGGTTTCCTTTTGCCATTAAGAGCCATTGTGAAGAATTCTGTACTGCCTTCCTGTTGGTTACTTTTTGCTATTTACATTTGCATGCAAGCACATCACAGTATATTAACTCTTAGTATGAACAGCTTTTAGATACTGGATTGTACTAAGTACAATAAATACATGGAGGCAAACTGCTTCAGTAAACTGCTTTAGATAGTACGACATTTCTGTTACATTTGACTTTTGGTTCTACAAACACGCAACACATATGCTGTCAGCTCTCTATAGCAAATTCGCAAAGTCTGTTTATGTATAGTTACATTTATACCAGAAGTTCTGGTATTTTTCTCAAAGTCTGATGTAATACAGTTCTTTTTTTGTATAACAGTTTTCCTTTGTTCCCTTGTCCTTGGTTCTTTGTAGTTTGATGATCCATGGAAACTCAGTCTTGCATTATCTGAAACATGGTGTTCCAGCACTATCTGAAACTTGATGTTACATTTCTTTACTTCATGGATGTCCTTGCAGCTGCCATCTACGTAGTTATTACAGACTTTGTTTTTCAATAACATACTCCTTCACATGGATGCCAAAATCTTAACTATGCTATGCCAGCACATTTACTACTTCTTATTTTTTAGCATTTTATTGTATTTCTAAATTGACCCTTTATATTTCATATTATTCTTGCAGCTTTTATTCAGGCTAATAATCATGCTAGCAGTAGTTTGAAAATACAGTATATACTATATAGAACAGAGTATTCTTTCACATTGCATTACATGGCAGTATTAGAAACTGTGTTACAACTCCATTTCTTCTTGCATGTTTCCATGGCACTTTACGCTACTGTTTGTGCTAGCTTGTTTAGCATTTGTATTACAACGTGAAACTTGATGCCAGTAGATTTTCAGCTCTTCAAAGTAGCATGGCTTCTGTTTGTTTAAAACAGCTTCCAGTAGCCATGGAGATGGCTTTAGCATGACATTCTGTCTGTCTGTCTCTCTCTTTTTCTTTTTTCTTTTGGAATTCCCAGCATTGTAGTCTGAAGTTATACTTCATATCAGAGCTACATGGGTCAGGTTATTCTTAAGGTAGACTGTTTCCTCCTACTTGTGAGGTTGTCACGAATAGCCCTCTCTTTAGAATGCATTCTTTTAAGAAGTAAATTGTCCTGAAATTATTCTGTCAAAATGGTCTCACTTTTACATTGCACATTGTAGTAATAGTCTTAGGTGATATGATTTGCTTCACCTGAAAAGTGAGTCTTCTGTTTCCTCATGAATTAAAATGTGTACTGGCTAGAGTTGAACTTTTCTTTAAATATAATCCAGACTACCTGTGAGTTCTGTTTCTTATACTCCAAATGTATTGTAAACTTTAATTTCCATAGTCCAGAGTGTGTTCTAAGAAGTTGTCCAAGGAAGATTATTCTCTGAGAATGAAGGTCCAGGAGAGATGAGCAAACCAGGGATGGTTATGAGCTTTTTTTAAAGAAATAAGTAATATTTTAATGATTTTGAGGGTCTTGACTCTTCTTACCTGGCTGCTGAGAAGATTATTCACTGTTCATACATTATGTTTTCAGGTAAAATTTATAAAAATAAATTTTTCTGCTTCCTTAAATTCTCAAAATATGGACTTAAAATAAGTGTAACATTTCCTTTAGCTTATTGAAAACAGACAAGTCATTGTAAGCACTTAGTCCAGTGTCACAGGGGCTTAGGTTATACAGTCTGTGCCTTCTCCGAGTCTCAAGGGAGGTACAAATTTACAAAATCTGTAAGTAGTATAGAAGTAATACAGTTCAGTTTGTTGCATCAGTTAATAAAACTGGCACACCTTCTGGGGGTGATGGCTCTGTTTTTTTTTCAGTACATATTAGGCTGATTGTAAGTGGATGTACTATTTTTGAATTTTTAATTCAAATTATAATGCCTTTCTCTTTCTCAGAGTGGAGTAGAAATAAATGAAAAATTTGTTTACAGTGTATACTGCCACAAGTGACTCAGGAGAGTCTGCAAATTCAGCCCAAGCCCAGTTAGAGGGGCAGTGGGACAATACCTTTTTTCACCGTTTGCAGTTTCCCAGCAGCCCTTACTTCCAGCAACTGCAGCAGACCTTCCAAGTATTTCTACAGTTTAGGCAAATTAGCTTAACTTGTGGTCATGACAGATAATGGCATATCTCTTTTTCTACATTCCTATCTTTCTCTTTTGGAAGGAATGATGAGACATTCATTTGGAGTAGAGAAACAATATCTACCCATTGATTTTCTTCACTTGGATCTCATCTTAAACATGTCTGTAAAGCAATACATAAGGACTCTGCAGTGGAAGCATCATACTGCAAGGCAGCAGACAGCTCTAAATACTTAAAAAGATCATCTGGCTGCAAAGTTGGATTCTTCTGTCCATATGGAGTAATAGTAACAAAATCCACTATACCCTAAAAGTATATCATAGGAATGAAAGATAACATCACCGCATTTTAGAGATATAAAAAAAAAAAGAGTCCAACTGTTCAAAGAACAAATAGACGGTTTAATATAAAACAAAAAAAGCAAAGCTTTCGATTCCTCATATCACGTCTCAATCAACTGTGCCGTATAAAAATCTGTATGCCCGTATATAACAATATGTCTCTTTTCATTTAATACTTCTTATGTTTGCTTACTGATCTTATCCAAGAGTTTTATCATAAAACTCCAAGAAAAATCACATTAAAAAGAAAATAACTCCAGTGATTTCTCCTGGGCTGGTATAGCAGCACTCTCTGATGATCTAAAGAGATTAAAAAACTGTCCATCCTATGCGAATCTCCTAGCAAATGTGACTGCTTATGCCAGTGAGTTTCACTCTCATCTAGACCTCTTCATTGAGGCATCTATCCACATCCACCATAAATACAATACCAAATTTAGAAACAAGACCCTGTGGTACAAACTACATTACCTACAAACTTTACAATAAATGGAAAAACTGCTCGGCCAAAGAAATAACATTAATTAATTAATTAATTAAACTCCATGCTAGATATGCCCTCAGAAAGGTAAGCAAGGAACATAGGCATACCAACTTCACCTGCAAAGGTAAGTATGAATTAAACATTGTCACTTCATCTAAAGATGATCACAAAGCCTTTTAACTATGTTGTGAATCTTAGGAGCAATACTCTGCACAAAACTGATCTTCAGTCATGCCACCTACTCTGACCCAGAAGACACGGCAAGTTTATTAGGGAATAAATGTATTTCAGTTTTTCTCTCTCTTCGACCCTGCCTATTTCTCCCTTCATTTCATTCAGTCTGAACCACTGCCTACTATTATCCAAGAACAAGTCTTATAAGCCTTGTCCAAAACTAAAAATACTAGCTTCATAGATCCAGGCAGCATGTCACGCTGCCTCAATGTTAGTATAAACCACTATCTTACTGATTCAGTCTTAAGTCTATTTAGTGTTAGTCTTTCCACTGGATATATACCTGAGGTCTAGAGGACAGTTATTGTGCTAATCCACTAAAAAGGAGGCCCTACCACCAATCAATGAAATGACAGGCCAATGTGCCTCACCAGCATAATTTATAAAATATTAGGACATATTGTCATGGAGCCTGAAAACAATGATAGTGGCAGATTATAAGCACCCAATCCTAAGAAGTTTGGCTTTTTGAAAGGTGAATCCTGCACACTAAATCTGGTGAATTTCTTTCAGAATGTCACTGAAGTAATACAAGATGGCAGGTTGGTGCATACTGTCTACCTACATTTAGCCAAGGCCTTTGACAGTATGCCATACATTGGCATTATTGAGAAACTGATTAAATGTTGTGCCTAACATAAGTGAGTAGAAAACTGTCTCTTAGACAGGACCCACACAGTTCTGTTGGTGACACCAATAGTATCCCACAGAGTTCTGTTTCAGGGTCAATCCTGTTTGGCATATACCCTGCTGATCTCCATTCCAACATTGAAGGTCTTTGGCTAAGTTTGCTGATGACTGCCAACTCAGAGCTGTCACCAGCTCACTAGATAACATCCCTATTCTCCAAAAGGGCATAATGTACACACACACTCCAGATCTCAGCACCCTTATCTTAAACTCACTACAAAGCCATGCATTATTGCTGTTTTTGGGAAGCAAAAATAGCATTTCCCCACCTACCAGATAATTGATATCCTGCTTCAAAACTGATACTGCCTTAAAAGATGTTTTGTCACCACATATCAACTATGAAATCCTTCTAACTAGTGCAGTTAATAACTAAAGGCATATCCTACAGGCCCATGGAAGTTATTACCTCCTATCTACTCCTACCTTTTCAGACCCATAATAAAACATAATGCCCTCTTTGTTGTACATCTATCCAGGCACATTCCCCAGCTGAAAGAAACGCAATGCTTCTTCACCAAGAAAATCTTAAGTATGGGCTGTGTAAGCTATAGTGAACATCTGAAAGCCCTATCAATATTCTCTTTCACCTGCAGACCTCTATGTAGTATCCTCTGCATAGTGTACAAGGCTGAAAGCAGCTTTATACTACTTGTCCTTTTCCATATTCATAAAGCAAGTAGCACCACCAATAGCCATTCTAGAGAATTAAATCTCAATTCCAACATCAACTGAACCTATTCATGAGACAGATAACTCTCTCTTACCTAAGGAATATCCTCCTACTGCATATCAAGCAAAGTAGCTTGCTGCATAAGTATCTTTAAATTCATTCAGAATGAATGGATGGGGATCTATAAATTTACCCCTGGTCTAGCTTCTCATATCCTTATTGGTAGATGGAGTGAATAGCAGGAATTGCAGTGGCTTGGCTCCCAGTGGTCTACTTGACTTGTAAGTTAGTATATAGCTATGGAACTATGGACTGGTCCTAAATGCAAAAGAAAAAATGCCAAACAGCTTTAAAACTCTTATCCTTTTGCCATCAAAGAATGCAACACAGATGTTTGCTAACTGGCCCTAAGAATTTTATTTTGAGCTCCAAGAAGAAAAAAAAAATAGAAGTAAAATGACTCTTTTATACAAACTGCAGTAAAACAAGAGCAAAAGACTTGACTCTTAGGAGTGTTTTATCGATGGAGTAATTAACTTGGACTGACTGTTTCCCAAAGGGCATTATAATGCATCTTATGGCATTGAGTTTTAGGACATTGCTTTGGCACCAGTCAAATGTCTGTGTTAAACCCTCTTGCAAGATGTTGATGTCTTAGAGGGAATCTGTACTAGCTCACAATTTACAGTCATCTGTGAAACTAGTGAACAAGAAGCCTTGAATGTTAGACTTGACTTCCAAGAAGCTGATGCGAAATAGGAGTGGGCCCAACATGGAACCCTGGGGTACTCTGCTGGTGATCGGTCTCTTGGTGGAGGTGGTCTCACTGATCTTGACTTCTTGGGTCCTCTCTGTATGCCAGCTTGCAGTCCAGTGAGCCATGTAGAGATTTATGCCTAACTCAGAGCTTGCCAACAATGCCTGAATGGGGTATTGTATTGAATACCTTGGCTAGGTCTAGATATACAGTATACACTGTTTCACCTTTGTCCATTGCCTTGATAACCTTCTCAAAGACATCTACCAGGTTAAGCAGGCATAACCTTCCCTTAACAAAGCTAAATTAGGATGGATCCAGTGTCTGTAGGTTGCCAATACCCTTGTTTATCATTTCATTGATAATTCATTCTATGCCTTTGCATATTAGATTAGTTAGACTGATGGGTCTGCAGTTTCCTGGGTTGGTTGATGGTCTGTCTTTGTGGTGGGGAATGACTGTTATGGTCCTCCATTTACTTGGAATGTAGCCTGTTTTAAGACTGTAGCTGAACAGTGCCACAAGTGGTCCTAATAGGTCATATTTTAGACTGTTCAGGAGGCAAGCAGGAATGTTTTTGGGACCCATGGGGGTGGTGTTCATGATTTTAGTGAGTACTGCCAGCACCTGGTCCCTTCTAATAAATGGGTTTAGCATGGTGTAGGTGATTTCACCTGGTGGAGTTGGGGGTGATGGGGAATGAAATTTGAGATGAATTTATAATCCCGTATATTTACTATGTCACCCTGATCAGTGAAGGTAGTACAATTCTCCACAAGTTCAGCCCATTGCTATGTGTTACCTGTAAGGTTCCAAACATAGCTGAAAAAGGCTGTGCAAATGTTCTTAGCCTGTGAGGCTATCCTTACCTTGTAGTTGGCCTTATTGAACTTAATTAGACATCTTTGTTTCTTGTTCAGTTTTATAAGAGAGCGCTCATCTGTAAGGAAGTTGCTCTTCCTGATTTTGGCCATGAGGTTTCTTTTTTATTATGTACCCTGTCTAGGTGATGATTCCACCACTGGAGCTTGTTTATAGCATTTCTTTTGAGTTTACTTCTGGTAGATATGGCAGCCTCTATGCAGCTTTTCACATGTTTGTATAGGGACTCTGTGAATAATTCTGCTTAGGTAGCTGTGGTCTCAGGGTTGGGTGGGCCTTGAATTTTGACAAATGTTCACTTAATAGGATGTAGTTTGCCTTAGAATAATTCCTAATGGTTACTGGTTTAGTTGAGTGGCCTGAGTTGATTTTTACTTCAAAGGAGACAGCTTTGTGATCTGACTTCACTAGTGAGAATGTGACTTTGGGGGTGTAACAATATCCCGTGTTGCTAAGTACCAGATCCAGTATGCTTGATCCTCTGGTTGGAACATGCACTATCTGTTCAAAGCTGTTTGTGTTAATAAATTCCAACAACCATTGCATCTGTGAGGCAGTTTAACTTCCCCCGTCTTTAGAGGGGTAGGTAAAATCACCCATGAATAGGGTGTTTGGCTGGATGGTGAGCATCTCTAGTAGATTTAGATAAGAGTCGTGAGACTCAAGGGGTATTGATGGTGACCTGCATCTAGCCATGATATGGTGAGGAAGCTTATCTATGGTAACTTGTACATGGATGAACTCCATGGTATCATCCTGTATAACCAATCTGGAGGTATGTTTGTTGCTAATCTAGAGTTTCTTGCTAATCTAGATTGAGATACCTCCACCTTTGACTCCAGTCTGTGTTGTTGTTGGCCTAAATGTGAGGAAGGCTATGTAACCTTGCACTGCCAGAGCACTTTTCTATAGCTTTAAAACAAGTCTGAGTTATGGCACAGATGTCTACATTCTCCAGATTGAGGAGGGCTTGAAGAGTGTGGAGTTGTTTTTTGTTTAGGCTTTTAGCATTGAGCAGTAACACCTTAAGGTTGCTAAAGGATACCTTTTCACTATGTTGGTAGTTTAGTCTTTTTGGCATTGCAAAAAAGCCTGTAAGGTGGAGGAGGAAGATAAAGATTTAGCCAATATCCAAAAGCCTGGGGGGGGGGGGGGGTAGATGTAGCCCAGCAAGGAAATGTGGTCTGTTGGCCATGTCCTCCTATGTTGACAGATATTGGATCCCCCTGGAGTGACAGTAGAAACTAAGCCAATTATTCAAATCAGTTATTTTATGTTCAAACTACGGCATCATCTTAGTGATGGTAGAATGCTGCTCAGTGCAACGCTTGCACCTATCTGTGACATATATTTTGAGATATCCATTATGTCTGTTTTCCATTGGTTTGGTCTACAGGGAATTTGGTCAACATCTGTTTAATTGACAACATTTGGTTGATCATATTGATAGCTGACAGGTGTGAGAGATTGATAATCCCTTGTTAGGGGAATATTTACTTTCTCTGGGGATTGTGCTTTCTTGGAATTAATATATATATATATAATTAGCTGAAGGTGTGGGAGGCACTGGTCGACTTTCCCCCTGCAAAAAACAATGTTTTAAAGTTGCATGTGATGGGATTCTTCCTCACCACATGCTTAGTAGGGCATCAACATTTCCATTTTTGACATAGAGTGGTTTACCTTGAGGAGGTTGACATTCATGTTAGTCACCCAACTGAAAGTAAATCCTTTTTGTATAGTCTAGTAAGGTACATGTCAGGTCATTTACACCCACATGGACTACGATAGCATCATATTGGTACCTAAGGTGCAGTGACTTGAGTATGTGCATGATATTGCAGATCTTGGCTCCAGATAGGCAGCTGACCATTAATTCTCCTTGTATAACCTGATCAGTGGGACATATGTATATCACACAATGAAGTATATGCTTGCCTTATGGGCTTTGCTCTTGGGGGACTATTAAGTTTAGACTTCTGTGAGATGTTTGTTGTTGCCTTTGCTGTGGGTTTTACTGATTGCCAAAGATCAATGTTACCGTTAGGTGGTAGTGGAGATATTTGAGATTTCAGAAGGTTTCTTTTAAGTGCCTCAGCATAAGATAATGTGTGTGTGGTGAGCAGTATGTGTGAGGGTTGTAGTGTTAATATTCATGGCGACCTTGTTTACATGCAAGATTTTTGCCTCCATGGAAGATGTGTATTTACATCTCTCGCATACAGTCTTATTTTCTTTAATGATTTACTGATTGTTTGAGTCAGAACATGAGACATTTGCTACATTGTCTTATGATACCCAGATCTACCAAGCTAACCAGAGAGACATTTGGAAATTGCATATTCATGCTGCCTGGTCCTGTAATAGAGTGGGTTGTTTAGGATTAAGAATTGTGTTTTAACAGGGGTCTCCTAGGGCAGTTTCTGGGGTTAATCTCTGGCTAAGTTTTCTGATTACTGCAAATTCAGAGCTATCATCAATAAACCAGAGACCACCCATACCCTCCAAAACAGCCTAACCTACACAAGCCACTGGTGTCAAGACCACTGTCTTAAGCTCACTTCAAATAAATGCAGACTTGTTTCCTTTCTAAAGTGGGAACACCCCTACATCTACATCATAAATTATACCCTTTTTAATATAGGTACTAAGATCATAAGAGGCCTGGGTGCATTCATGGACAACTAATTCTCTTTTGACCACCATGTATCAGCTATCTTTAGGAAATTCTTCTAATGCAGTTAATAATTAAAGGCATATCGTCCAACTCCACAGAAGTTATTGTCGCTTATCAAACCTATAGTAGAATATATTTCCTCATGGCATGTATCTATACAGGTATAGTGCCCAACTAGGAAAAAATACAATTCATCCCCACCAACAAAACCTTCAGTATGAGCTCCCAAAGCTATACAAAAAGCCGTTTCACTTTTTACTCTTCATCTTGTCAGACTTCTACATGATTACTTTTGCCTGACGCACAGTACTGCAAATGATTCTTCCCTGATTTACTTTTTTATATTTGCTAAAGAGATAGAGCTATGAATACCTTTTTTAGGTATCTAAACCTACATCATAATAGCAACAGAATATCTTTACAGGACAAATACCTCTCCCAAACGAACATCTACCTTTGGAATAAACACTCTCTATATATCAAGCAAAGCAGCACCATAACTCTCATTAAATTCAACCATTATGAGTGAGTATCTATAAATTTACCCCCCATTCTAGCTTCTTACGCACTTATGGATAAATGGAGTGTCTATGAGAATTGCATTGGCTAGGCTAATATGGTCTACTGAACTCATAGTCTAGCATGCACCTGTGAACCTGTAAGCTGGTTCTAAATGCAACACAAACAGCTAATCTACCGTAACCAAGAACTTTCTTCTAAAAGTAAAAAAAAAAAAAAAAAAAAAGAATCAAAGTCGTCACAAAGAAGTTTTAGTTGGAAGGTTACAGATTAAACCTTATTTTCTGCTTACCTTAAATAAAATGCTACTTCATATCCCACAATTTATCTTGAAACACAAACATTTGCAAAGTGGTCTCTGCCAAGAACTTTATTTTAAAACTCCAAAGAAAAAATAAAAGTAAAACAACACACATGTTTGCAAGCAGGTCCTAAAGTCTGCTAACTTGTCCTAACCAAGAACTTTATTTTAAAATTCTGAGAAAACTAATTAAAACTAGAACAACAAAGTTGTAAAATAAAACACTACAGTAAAACATATGATAGGATGCAGATAATCAAAACACAGGAAATTACCTTGACAAAGAAACCAGTCACCAGTGGAGTCCTCCAGGCTTCTATGTTGAGACCTCTCCTGTTTGGCATATACTTTTCTGAAGTAAAAAACAATACCAAGGGGCTCTGTCTGACTATGTTTGCAGATGACTGCAAGCTAGGAGCAGTCAATGAATCCCGAAATGACATAGCAATAATAAATAACTAGAGCTAAAAGCATGCAATGAAATTAAATGCTAGAAAATGCATTACTGTATCCTTTGGGAAGTCATCTACCCCAGGGAACTACCACAGTGACAATACACCCCCTAAGAGTTGACCCAGTTGTTCAGGATGTGGAAACTAGTAGACAGAGACCTTGATGACCTAACATTTGACCAGCATGTGTCTGTTGTTGTAAAAAAGCTCTTCTATGTTGCACAGCTCATAAAGAAAAGGATTGTGTCTAAATCTAGGGATGTCATTGCCCCCTTTACTCAGCCCTCATTAGGCCAATCATTGAATAAAATTCCTCCTTTGGCACATATCTGTCACTCACATGCAATAATTAGAATGCTCAGAGAGATACCTTACTGAAAGGATACAAGGCATAAATAATATGTCTTACATGGACTGACTCAAAGCCCTGTCACTATACTTAGTATCCTACAGATTACTATGAGGTAGCCTTTGGCAACCAAGGCATCCTGCAACCCATTACTGATTGATTTAATGCACAACACCAAGACAAATAGTATACAGAATACTCAGTCTAAGGCTCTAAACCTCTTCTGCAACATCAAAATAATGGTTTAAAGGAAAAGGTATAGCTCACAGAAGATACCATGCTGTGGAACACACAGTATTAAAGGTTGAAAAAAAAATCCATATAAACACAGTTCATCCCTTCCATATTCAAGGGCAACTTAGATCTATAGAAGGGAAACAGAAAATTCACCCTATGACTGCCTTTTGTGTTACTATTGGAGAGTGCAGCTCATAAATGCTTTATCCCATACATGGGTCCCCTCAAATTATTGGGTCTATATTAGTTCACCGAAATTCATTTTCAGCAAACTCCAATTCACTGACCCATATTCAGCTAAATTCACTTCTGCAATTTACTGAATATTCCAAGGGCAATGAAATACTTGCCCTGTGGCACAACAGATCACATCTAACTAAATCGAACCCACCCAAGTGGGGAGCTGTGCCCCCACACCCCCCTAACTATATATACTAACTCTGAGATTGCACTACAGTGGGGGAAAAGGGCTAAGTTGTGTAGTTGGCCAACTACTACTTTGCCCTAGTAATATTAGTGAATCGCAGAAGTGAATTTCACTGAATATGGGTCGATGAATTGGAGTTTGCTGAAAATGAATTTCGGCAAACTAATATAGACCCAAATTGTCTACGGCATGAGCCCAGTTATTCTCATTAAGGGTAATATATAATTATGGAACATGGGATGGATAAGGCCAATCTGTAACCAAATGGAATAGGTTATTTCAAGCACAAAAAGGGAAACTGGCTAGGCTTGAATTGGTCTGCAAGGACAACTAGCCTATTACTTACTTATGAACCTATAAATCAAGAAAAAAAAATTAAAAAAAGTGTTACTAAACAAACTAAGAAACCAAGACTAGTCACAAAACAGCTTTAGCTGGCGCAGATGTTTCAGATTAAATCTTGTCCTGCTGTGCTTACCTCAAATAAAAATGTTACTTCTCTGCTCCCCACTCAACTCAGATAGAACTAATCAATTTGCATTCCAAGACTAGATCACAGATGTTTGCTAACTATCCCTAACCAAGAACTTTCTTTTAAAACTCCGAGGGAAAAATAAAGTTAAACAGCGAAACTAATGCAAATTGTGATAAAACTGGAATGAAAGACAAGAAACATTGTAAAACAAACTGTGATAAAACAGGAGTGAAACACAAAAAATGTAAGGATACAAATTATAAACTAAAAAATCCAAAATAGTCACAAACCACCTTTAGCTAGTTCATTTCAGAGATTAAATCACATCCTTTTCTGCTTCCCTTAAATAAAAATATTACTTCTCAGTAACCCTCACAGTTCGGACAGAGTTAAAAGAAAACCCCAGCCAACTAAATCTCTGAGTACTACCATCTCAACAGCATCATCATCATTTAGTTAAGAATTAGCCATTCTGTGTGTCCTTCTGGTACATAGGGATAAAGCCCTTTCTGCACCCCAGGTGACCTGGGTTTGCCCAGGGGCTGGGGAAGCCAGAGAGAGAGAGAGAATGGAAGTGAGAGGCCAATGTTAACTTGCTCATTCTGAGGGGCGGGGGGAGGTAGCCTAGGCTTGCAACAGTAGCAGTGATAATTTCCTGGTGAGCTCCATGCCACAAAGGGGGTGTACTACTTTCTCAGGAGATTGAGGACACTGTCTTCTCAGAAGTAATCTTCTATCTGGCCTCATATGCTGGTTAGATTCAGACCAGAGTAGGCTAAGGTGGATCCTGTAGATCTGGTGAAGAAAGGAGAGGAACTGGTGACATCTAATGGTCAACTGTGGATAGAAATTAAAGAATCAGCTATTCCTTTAGGATATGTAGATATATTTTGTTTGGTATCAAAGAGGAAACATTTGTTCTTGGTGCATTTTACTAGAAGAAGATTATTACCTATGTCATTTCTAGAATTTTTCAATGTCTAACAAGAGTAAGTGAATTGTTTTATTATAGTAGATTGTGACTTTCACTGGTAACATCTGTTTAGAGAAAGGAAATTATGCGAATGACATTTCACATTATCTCATTAAGAAATAAAAAGTATAAGATAATGCTTAATTCAGACCCCTGATCGATGTCAGATGTATGGGGTGGAGCTAGATGTAGTACACCTTTAATATATAGTTTAAACTAGTTGTCATGTTGGCATCATGAAGCTTCACTGTAGAGTCCTAGCTAGGTCTTTTTCTCAAACAACAGAGTCTGATCAGTAGAATCACTAGCTGTTGTGCTGATCATTATATCTAATGGCAAATGCCCTGCACTGTCACTTTTGCAGTAGCCTTTAGTCTATGTAGGCTGTGTCCTACCCAAGACACAACAACTGGCCAGCTTCAAAAAGCTATGACTCCCTCTCACACTTTCACTCTGACTGATGACAGGACAGCCTTGTGGAGGGAAATCAGCAGTCAGAGTGAAACTTTTTTTCAGTACTTTTTTGCTGTGCCAAGAAGAGAGAGGCTTCACAGGAGCAGCAGCAGGCTCCTAGCTTCATTTATGGCAGATAAGTCCCCAGTGGAAAACCCTTCTGCACAAATTGGCTAACCTTTATTTTTTTATTTTATTTTAGGCTTTAAGCAGTATTCCCCCTTTATGAATATCAGAGGTTTTCAGTCAGGGTCTGTCTTTTTGCATAATTCTCTGTGTAGGTTGGCTATGATGGCTTGAGCGTTAGCTCTACAGCATTCCTTAACACTCCAAACACCTTACATACTGTTAGGGCAAAATGTAGTTGCAGACAAGCTGGGCAGGGCCATTAAAGACCCTCATGAATGGGTATTGTTCAAGGGGTTGTTCCACGACTTGATCCAGTTGTAGGAAACTCCTCAAATCAATCTGTTGCCTCCCATCAAAATAGGCAACTAATAAATTCTGCTTCAGCGCTCTTTGCAAGCAAGCCTGGAAAACAGATGCATTTTCTTTCACATGGTCAGGAATGTTCCTTTGTGCTTTTCTAACCATACCTCTCAACCTCTAAAAGCAAGAAATCTGGAGAAAGCCATAAGTAATTGGGGGAAAAAGGACCAAAACTAGGGACACTTTTTAAATATTGCTTCTACAAACTTAGAAAGAAGATAGAATAAAAGATTTTGCATTAGCATGCATTTTCTAAAGGGTATGAAGGCTAAAACTCAAAGGTCTGTTATTTTATGACTTCACTCCTCAGTCATTTACCAATGATTTGCCAGAAAAACACAATTTTATGAGAAACAGACCAAATATATGAGCTGAAAATCTGGACATTCTGCGAAAATCTGTACAGTTGAGAGGTATGTTTTTCACCCTTTCTACTGATATCCAGGGTAATTCTAAAGATTCAGAAGGACGCTAAAAAATCATTGTGGAGACTCCCTTTTGGCAGAGGTAACACTGGTACTCACTTCTTATGGAATTGGCCAAGGGCAGTTACAGCAAGCTTCCTCATGGATTGGAACTACTCACACAAGGCAAGGGGAGTTTGAAATCTCAAACAACTTCAGTTAGTTGCCTGGATGATTCAATTCCGAAACCTTTTAAACTCCTTGTCGCTTGTCCTGGTTTACTATTGAAGACGAACAGGCAGGGTAGTTTGTTTATATGCTTTATTTTATAGGAACACATCAGGATGGATAGCAGCAGTACAAAATAAAAACAAACTGATTGACTAACTACACAGATGCATGTTTACATCTCAACAGCTTACTACAAAATAGCAGTCAGACTCGCACATGCTCAGTATTTATACACTTGTGCAAGCCCATGGAAAACTTTGTAAAGGTATACATACATATTGATCTACAGCCTCCCACTTTCATGAATTGCCCATGATAAAATGACATTTGCAAAAGAGACATGCAATTTTATAGACACTCACAACACTTATGTCCCTATGTTCAAGTTGCAGTGTATCTGGAACATGGTCTGGAAATGTGACCTGATCTAGTGATATAGCAATCAGAACTGGGTTTAGCAACAGGACAGTCACTGGTGAACATACAGATTCTGGAGTTTAAGGATTCTTCTCAGAATAGGGATATGTACAGGAACATCCTCTGGAATTGAAACGCTGGATAACTCACTCTAAGATTTAGAGTCTTTCTCACAGGTATGATACTGCAATGCAAGCTTGGATACTGGAATCAAATGTTTCTGATTCTGAAAGAATACCACCAGGATGAAAGGAGGCAGCTGACCACTTTGTAGAAAATCCATTTATTTAGCACTTTCGTCCTTAGTAAAAGAACTTCATCACAATACTGAAAAGACACAAAGCTCCATCTTTTATACCCAGCATGCTGTTCTTCTTCCTCTTCTTCTTCTTTCGTCTGCTCTCGTTAGGGATCGCCACAGCGGATCATCTGTTTCCATTTCTTCCCATCCTTTGCATCTTGCTCTGTCACACCAACCATCTCCATGTCCTCTCTCACCACATCCATAAACATTATCTTAGGCCTTCCTCTTTTCCTATTACCTGGCAGCTTCATCCTTAGCATCTTTTTCCCAATATACTCTGCATCCCTCCTCAGCGCATGTCCAAACCAACATAATCTTGCCTCTCTGGCTTTGTCTCCAAACCTTCCAACCTGGGCTGCCCCTCTAATATACTTATTCCTAATCCTGTCCACCCTCGTCATACCTAGTGCAACTCTTAACATTTTTAACTCTGCCACGTCCAGCTCTGACTCTTGCCTTTTTGTCAATGCCACCATCTCCAACCCATATAACATAGCTGGTCTCACTACCCTCTTGTAGACCTTCCCTTTCACTCTTACTGGTACTCTTCTGTCACAAATCACTGCTGACACTCTTCTCCACCCACTCCATCCTGCCTGTACTCTCTTCTTCACCTCTCTTCCACACTCACCATTACTCTGAACTGTTGATCCCAAGTATTTAAACTCATCCACCTTCACCACCTCTACTCCCTGCATCCTCACCATTCCTGTATCCTCCCTCTCATTCACACACATATATTCTGTCTTAGTCCTGCTGACCTTCATTCCTCTTCTCTCTAGAGCATATCTCCACCTCTCCAGGGTCTCCTCCACCTGTTCCCTACCCTCACTACAGATCACAATATCATCTGCAAACATCATAGTCCACGGGGACTCCTGCCTGATCTCATCTGTCAACCTGTCCATCACCATTGCAAATAAGAAAGGGCTTAGAGATGATCCTTGATGTAATCCCACCTCCACCTTAAATGCATCCATCACTCCCACTGCAGACCTCACCGCTGTTACACTACCCTCATACATATCCTGTACCACTCTTACATACTTCTCTGACACTCCCGACTTCCTCATACAATACCACCCAGCATGCTGTTGATGTTAATTAAACAGTTAAAAAAAGAACATCTTAAAGAGCTATGTCCCAAACTTTCCATATATATACACAAACATTTGTTTCACCATGCCAAATCATTAAAAACATGAAATACTTCTAAAGCTAAGGCTGCTTTTAGTCTTAGGACAGAACTGATTTATTATATTCTCATTTAAACCAGGGTAGGTGGTAGCATTTGTTCGCAATTGCCACTGAAGCTCTTTGTATTCAAGGTAGTCATCTGTGGGTCGACCGCTCTGCTCCCCATCCACCTGGTCAATAATAATAAATTTGAAAAAATGGTCAGTGCATTTCTGAATGTGCAGTGATAGTGCATTGTTCATTTCTTTCTTTGCAATGTCATAATTGTGTTGATAAATTCTGCTTTTTAGACAATTCTTCATTTTTTCATATAGAAACAGATGCCTTTCTGACATGCTGCTAAGTAAACAATGCTAATCCTACTGTTACAGTTGAACTTATTTTTACGTTTGTTAGTACCATATGTTCTAATCTTACTTTACTACCTTCCAATATACATTTACACTGTGTGCAACGTCCACATTTTTTCATCATCCCCACTTGCTCACAACTAATCACTCTCTCTAACATATTTTTTTATACAGATATCTTTTTTGTATACAATGAGTGGGGGTTTCCCAAATATTTCCTTATATTCTGGTTCAGTGTCAAAGACTCTCTAATTTATACATATCACTTTTTTGACGTCAGTAAAATCACTATTGTATGTTAAAAGTAATGCCTTACACATTTTGTTTTCATCAATAACAGCTGTGTTGTTTTGAGGCATTTGTTCCCTATGCATCCCTAATAATGGTAGGTATTAACCCCCAGTCCTCTTCTCTATTACCTCATTAAATATATAGTTCAGGAAGGGGGGTACCCTCTTTTAGTTAACATGTCATGTAAAATGTTGCATTGAACCTCAAATTCACTACGTTCAGACACCATGCATGCCAAGCATACACACTGCCCGTTCACTAATGATTTTTTCTGATGGATGGGATGCCAACTGGTGAAGTGTAGTAACGTATTGGAATACATAGGTTTCCTGTAGATAGTATATTAGATTTGGTCTTAGTTTTGTTTTCCTAATAGTGACATCAAGATAGTTGACCTTTTCTTCACATACAGTCATAGTAAACTGTAGGAAGACGGTGGTGTTATGTATATACTCAAAAAACTGGTCTAATTTTTCACGTGTGTCATTCCAACAAATAATGATGTCATCTAAATGTGACCATATAAGGTCCAACTTTTTACAAATTCAGAATTGATGACATAATTAATTTCCGAAAAGGCCAGTACAATGTTGGCAAAAATGGGGGCACAAGCGGCTCCCATGGCCACCTCATTCTTTTGCCTAAATAGTAGGTGTTTAAAGATGATTAAATTATTATCTAACACCACTTCCGTTAAAGTCTTTAGGGTCAGAATCTGGTGATGTTCTAAATTGGTATATTGACATAAGTATAGATAAAACCATTCTATTCCTATTGTGTGAGGTATCACTGAAAACAAATTTTTGATGTCTGTCATTACAAAGGTTGTGTCTACTTTAAGTTTGTCATCGGAAACCTTAGTCAAAAAATCCCAAGAGTCTTTGAAACTGTATGTACAGTCTTTCAAGACTGCTTTTGTATGATAATCTATATATTTTTCTATCGTAAAGGTTTTGGAAGCCTTGGCATCCACAATGGGTTTAAAGGGGGGGGGTTCACTAAGACCCTTGTGAATCTTTGGTATTTCAAATATTGTAGGGGTCCTGGGACATGTAACTGTAAGGTAATTCTATTCAGGTGGAGTTAACTGGTCATTCAGTAATAAATCCTCTAATACTAGGTCTGTCTTGTGGTAGGCTATATTTAATTCATTGGTACTTACTTCATCATGTTTTGCTGTAAAGGACAGAGAACATTTTGTTGTTATACTTGAAACTTAGAACACCCAGCTCAAAAGTTCATCAAATAAACCAAATTCGGACAAGTAGAATTCTTAGTTTTAAATGTTTTGCCGAGATAATAGGCCTGAATGGAGAAATTCCTTCATTATTTTGAATTTTCGGTATGCCAACCATTTTTGGCTGTTCTACCAGTAAAAAATTATAACTGTCATTATTTATTTCTCCTTGGCAGAACATGTCAAAAAGTGTGACATCTATATTCTTATAACTCTGATTTATTTGTTCATAATTTACTTTCTTGTATGTCCCTGCTTCCCTTAGCGCTTTCAGTCACTTTTTAATACTGTGATCTTCTTCAGAAATAAAAATGCAATGCCCACCCTTCCTTTTATATTAAAATAATTACCTAAAACAGGAAATGACATGTTAATTGATGTTAGAATAATTAAATAACTTTTTTATATATGTGAACTAATATGTTAAAAAATCTGGTTTACAATCACCGGTGGCGCACAGCAATGGTTATTCACTTCACAAAGCTGGAGAGCTATCAGACCCTAAAACTATCACCCTATAATTCATAGCCTAACTAGCTTGGCATCATCATAGAGCATCATCATGGAACTCATTAACAAGAGACATTAGGAACCTCCAAACACTGGACCCTACCCAGCGGCTTAAGGGAAGGGCAGATGCCTACCCTCCTAAACTTCTGGAGACAGTTTGAGACGATATAGACTAGGGAGGGAAAGTACAGAGAGGGAACCAGCCTAGACCTGCCTTCAACTTCATTCCCCATTCCCATATTATAGGCAAGCTCACCAGTCTGAAACATACCCCCCCCACCCCCCAAAAGATGCTCTGGGGTTGAACTCATGGAACCCACATGGGGAGGGGAGCTGGCTAGGGTCTCACTTAAACTGGTTGGCGGGTAGGCCCCTAAGCTCAGTCCCAGGTCCCTTCCTGTTCACTGTATACTTTGAAGATGAGATGTACACAGGAGGACAGGGACTGCAATTGCAGCTGACTGCATGCTATAAACTAATGGGCTATAACTGATTCTTTCTCTGAACAACAGATATCCTCCAAAAGAAAATCACTCACTGAGACGGATACCTGAAAATCAATGGCCTCAAGCTAAAAAAAAAAAAGTGCAAAGTCATCCCCTAAAAAAACAAAAAAAAATAAAATTACCAATTAAAATAATAGTAATCCTGTAATAAGGATCCAAGTAGATAGTAAATCTCCCTTTGAAAAAAATACTTATTCATAAATATACCATTGTTTTCTAATGCTAAAATGAAATGTTTCTAACCTATCTATACAATAAAAAACATTTTAAACTGATGACTTCATTTAAACCAGGGGCTCTATCTGCACCCAATAACAATTGCCAAAAAGCTTCTTTGCATTCTAATATGTTGTTTAAATCACCAGCAAATAATGCTTTTTCTACATTGGCCAGAATAAAAAATTCAAACTTCTTGAATTTGTTACATATCATAGCATGCCTTGATAGTGCATTCATTCTGTCTTTCTTCTTTATTGCCAAATAGTGCTCATATATCCTACGTTTAAGACTTCTCTTGGTTTTGCCAATATAATAATTTCCACATGTTAAACAGGTAGCCATATAAACTACACTCACTGTTACAATTATAGTATTTTTTTAGCCCAAAATGTTTCCTTAGAATATACTATTGTTACAGAGGATGAGTTACTAATGAACCTACACTGTTTACAATTGTTACAGCTAAACGTACCTTTTTTATTAGTGCACAGATGAATGGAACTACCCTCCTCCTCTTTTCCTGATTCTAACATATATTTAATGTTAATAATTCTTTTGTAGGTGAATCTGGGTACCAATCCCAATATGTCCACTAATTCTTTATTACCCATTATTATTCTCCAGTAGTTTTCTATTACATTTTTGATGTACCACATTTCACTAACTATTGGTATAGGAAATGAAATTCTGTATTCATTTACCTCTCTCCTTGAGTCACCCAGACTGTTTTGTATAGTCTTTCAAGACTGATTTTGTATGATAATCTATATATTTTTCTATCGTAAAGGTTTTGGAAGCCTTGGCATTCACAATGGGTTTAAAGGGGGGGGTCACTAAGACCCACTGTACCTACCATTACATCCTTAGAGTGTAAAATAGGCTTAGCCACACCATTTTTTAATAACTTAACTTCACTCTCTATTTTTCTGACCCAGTCTGAGTCTTACCCCCTGTCTTGAAAAAGTGATCTTAAAGTAGGCACTTCTTTTTCAAACATGTCATTGTTTGAAGTAAGTCTACTCAACCTTATCATCTGCCCTTTGATAACTCCCTTTTTCATATGGGGGGGATGCAGACTGTCTTTGTGTAAATACTGATTGGCGAAGTAAGGTTTTCTATATATTTTACTGGTAAATTCCCTTCTTTCTTGGTTTATTCCTAAATTTAAATCCAAAAAATTAATGGTTTTGTCAAACCCACTAATTCTGAAATGCAAAAAAGTAGTAGTGGAATTTAAATCTCTAACTAAGTCCTCAAATTCAAATTGATTACCTGACCCGGGAAAAAACAAATCATCTATATATCTGTAGTATATCTCTACTTTGTTGAAACTGGGGTGTGACTCAAGAAATTTTAACTCCCAGTTGGCCATAACCAAGAATATGTAATAAAAGACAAACAAATTTTGTTTGGTACTTTGGATGTTAAGAATTTATAGACTTCCATAGATCAGGAGAAAGGTATAGAGTACCTCAGAGAATATTTAAGTGGAAACACAGAGTTCACGGGGGAAAAAAATCAACACTATCTGTAGTTTAATGGATCTAATTTTGGGAAATAATTGTTTTCTGTTGAAAAAGGTGGTACACAAACAACTTTCAGTTGTAGCAATGGGGGGGGGGGCAAGAGTAGCTCCTGCTTTTTGCCAACTTGGTTATGGACAACTGGGAGTTAAAATTTCTTGAGTCACACCCCAGTTTCAACAAAGTAGAGATATACTACAGATATATAGATGATTTGTTTTTTCTTGGGTAAGGTAATCAATTTGAATTTGAGGACTTAGTTAGAGATTAAAATTCCACTACTACTTTTTTGCATTTCAAAATTAGTGGGTTTGGCAAAACCATTAATTTTTTGGATTTAAATTTAGGAATAAACCAAGAAAGAAGGGAATTTACCAGTAAAATATATAGAAAACCTTACTTCGCCAATCAGTATTTACACAAAGACAGTCTGCATCCTCCCCATATGAAAAAGGGAGTTATCAAAGGGCAGATGATAAGGTTGAGTAGACTTATTTCAAGCAATGACATGTTTGAAAAAGAAGTGTCTATTTTAAGATCACTTTTTCAAGACAGGGGGTATGACTCAGACTGGGTCAGAAAAATAGAGAGTGAAGTTAAGTTATTAAAAAATGGTGTGGCTAAGCCTATTTTACTCTCTAAGGATGTAATGGTAGGTACAGTGTGCCAAAACAGTTTGGGTGACTCAAGGAGAGAGGTAAATGAATTCAGAATTTCCTTTCCTATAACAATAGTTAGTGAAATGTGGTACATCAAAAATGTAATAGAAAACAACTGGAGAATAATAATGGGTAATAAAGAATTAGTGGACATATTGGGATTGGTACCCAGATTCACCTACAAAAGAATTATTAACATTAAATATATGTTAGAATCAGGAAAAGAGGAGGAGGGTAGTTCCATTCGTCTGTGCACTAATAAAAAAGGTATGTTTAGCTGTAACAATTGTAAACAGTGTAGGTTCATTAGTAACTCATCCTCTGTAACAATAGGATATACTAAGTAAACATTTTGGGCTAAAAAATACTGTAATTGTAACAGTGAGTATGTAGTTTATGTGGCTACCTGTTTAACATGTGGAAATTATTAAATTGGCAAAACCAAGAGAAGTCTTAAACGTAGGATATATGAGCACTATTTGGCAATAAAGAAGAAAGACAGAATGAATGCAGTATCAAGGCATGCTATGATATGTAACGAATTCAAGAAGTTTGAATTTTTTATTCTGGACAATGTAGAAAAAGCATTATTTACTGGTAATTTAAACAACATATTAGAATGCAAAGAAGCTTTTTGGCAATTGTTATTGGGTGCAGATAGAGCCCCTGGTTTAAATGAAGTCATTAGTTTAAAATGTTTTTTATTGTATAGATAGGTTAGAAACATTTCATTTTAGCATTAGAAAACAATCGTATATTTATGAATAAGTATTTGGTGATTGTAAACATGATTTTTTAACATATTAGTTCACATATATAAAAAAGTTATTTAATTATTCTAACATCAATTAACATGTCATTTCCTGTTTTAGGTAATTATTTTAATATAAAAGGAAGGGTGGGCATTGCATTTTTGTTTCTGAAGAAGATCACAGTATTAAAAAGTGACTGAAAGCGCTAAGGGAAGCAGGCACATACAAGAAAGTAAATTATGAACAAATAAATCAGAGTTATAAGAATATAGATGTCACACTTTTTGACATGTTCTGCCAAGGAGAAATAAATAATGACAGTTATACTTTTTTACTGGTAGAACAGCCAAAAATGGCATCTTTCTTTGGCATACTGAAAATTCAAAATAATGAAGGAATTCCACCATTCAGGCCTATTATCTCGACAAAACATTCTAAAACTGAGAATTCTACTTGTCCGAATTTGGTTTATTTGATGAACTTTTGAGCTGGGTATTCTAAGTTTCAAGTGTTTCTTTTTCGTTCTTTCAACGTATTTTGTTGTTATAGTCATTAGTATTCATAATGACTAGTCCCCCACCTTTGTCAGGTTTCATCACCCTTACTTCAGGGTTTTCACAAACCTGTCTTAGTACATTTCTTTTTTCAGATGTTGAGTTTATCATTCTACCTAATCTCTACTCCATGTAATTCCACAATATACAATCTCGGCTCTGGACATACACTTTTCACAACACCAATCCAATCAAAATCTTTGGAAGTCTGCATCCTCACTATCTCCCCTTCTTGTAATGCATTAAGCAGTTTGCTGGTCTTTTTATAATAGGACATCTGGGATAAGCGCTTCTTCAACAGATTGGCTTTCATTGCTCTATTGTTCTTGATACATGGAACCAAAAGATGACTGCTTATTGGTAGTGTGGTTCAGATTTGTCTTGACAGAAGTCTCTGTGTGGGTGAACCAAGATGTTTATCACGAGGAACATTTCTGAGATTCAAAAGATTCAAGAAAACATTACTAGTGTCTCGTTTTGATGTCTCTAATAATTGTTTCACAGTTTGAACTGCACGTTCTGCCAAACCATTTGATTATGGGTACTCAGGGCTACTCGTAACATGAGTAAAGTCCCACTCTTAAGCAAATCTTTTGAACTGCTGGCTTGTAAACTGTGTACCATTGTCAGGAATTACTTTGTGCAGACTCTACCATGGTAGTCCAGGAATCTGGTTTAGCTGAAGTGTACTTCTGTTGATGTGGCTTAGTACTATTACATACAGAACAAGATGAAAGTACTTTCTCAGTGTCCCTTGACATAGAAGGCCAAAATACTAGCTCCCTCACCCTTCTTTTGGTAGAATCAGTTCCTGGGTGGCCAAGATGCAAGATAGTGATATACTCTTGTTGCAAGGACCTTGGAACAATCACTTTTGGACCTTTCATGATGATAACATTGTTGCTTTCATGTTAGGACATGAATAAACAAGTCTTCATGGGTTCTATTCAAGCAGCTTTATTATATACAAACACATCACTACTGTTGACTATTGACTCTAACTTAAGTAACCAATACACAATTAATGACTATGATCCTGCATGCTTACTCCCTAGCTGCTCCTACAAAATGGCAGTAAGGTTGTGCACGTGTGCTGGTTATATATGTGCACGTACAGCCTTGCATGCTTCCTAAAGATGCAAGCACTCACACTTTCTGATCTACATCCTCCCTTTTTGAACTATAGACCATCCAATTGTTATGGGCTGTTGAGCGTGTAGAAATCACAGGTAATCCATAGACATGCATTATACAATACTAAACATATAGGTATATATAATCAAGTCCACGTTGCTGCATATTTCACACTTGATTTAGATATTCATCCATATTGTGTGACATAAAATTGGGAATTAGATTTAGCAACTGGGACAGTTTCTGCAGAATGGTTGACCTGTGGAATGTTCAAATCACTTTCTGGAACAGAATCCGACTTTTGAACACATTCTGGTCTGGAAACATTGTCTGACTCATTCTTTGATTTAGTTTGCATCACAGATGCAGTGTTGTGATTGCAATGATGATGATGGCTCTGGTACAGGAAGAAGATGTTTGCGATTCCTCCTATACTCCATTCCTTCGGAATTTACCAACTAAGATCTCGGCTTGGCATAAATGCCGGTAATCTGTCCTATTCAATCAAAACATTTTGTTGCCTGAATTCGTACTGTCTCTCCTTCCTTCAATGGATGAAGCAGTCTGCTCTATCAGTCGTAACTAGATTTCTGGATATTATGTTTCTTAAACAAGCCTTGATGGTATTATTGTTCTTCAACTTAGGCTGCAACAAACATGAGAAATAGGTAGCGTATTTCTAGTTTACCTGGAAAGAAGTCTTTGAGCAGGTAAGCCAAGAATATCATCACAGGGTATGTTTCTGAGTTTAAACAAATTTAAGAACATATCTGTGTTGTCATGCTTTGACCTTTCAAGTAATTGCTTTACACTCTGCACTGCTTTCAACTAGACCATTGGATTGAGAATATTCAGGACTAGTGCCATGTACAAAGTCCATTTCTTTTGCAAATTTCTGAAACAACTGACTAGTAAATTGAGTACCATTGTCAGAAAAAAGTTTGTGTGGACTACCATGAGCTGAGAAATGATGTTTCAACTTAGTAATAACAGCAGTTGAGGTTAAGTTAGGCAATATTTCAATCTCGAACCAATTTGAATAAGAGTCTGCCAAAACTAAGTAGTGCTGATTGTTCCACTCAAAGATATCATTTGTTGCAGTAGACCAAGATAGTTCAGGAATTGGACTTAGCTGAAGCAGTTTCGTTTGCAAATGTGATCTGCTACTATTTCATACTGAACAAGTAGCAAGAACTCTATCAATGTCTTTCGATAATGAAGGCCAAAATACTAATTCTTGTATTCTTCTCTTAGTAGATATGGTTCTTGTATGACCACAATATAAAATCTCGATGTATTCTTGTTGTAAGGAAGTAGGAACAACAATTTTAGCACCTTTGAAAATAATGCCATCTTTCGTCAATAATTCATCTCTGTAAGGAAAATACACTTGCACTTCAGGTGATAAAATAGATTGCTTTGACGGCAGTCCAACATTAATATAGTGTTTGAGCTTCTGTGAAATTGTATCAGTCTGAGTATGATCTCTTAACTCAAGTCTAGGGGTGGAAAAATTGCACACTGCCATCACATCAAAGTCAAAATTCTCTGCATCAAGCTGTTCTGTTGTAATTCTAGGAGATCTGGATAAGATATCAGCCAGATAAAGCAATTTACCTTTAGTGTAGACCAATTTGAAACTGTACTTTTGCAATTTGAGCATCATTCTCTGTAATATTGCTGGAGCGGAATGCATAGGCTTCTTTAGAATAATAACTAAAGGTTGTTGTATCAGTTTCAATCTAAATAGCTCGACCATAAATATAATCATGAAACTTGGAGCATGCAAATACTATTGCCAAAGGACAGTGCAATCTTTATTAGGTCTGAAAGATAGCTTAAGTTCCTTTTCAATTTGAGCATACTGCATCTCAGTTTACCTTAGTATTCTAGATGTATAGGCTACTGGTCTGCACTCTTGAAGTATAACTGCACCTAAACCAAATTTTGAAGCATCACAGGAAAGAATGATTGGTTTGCTCACATCATATCTTAATGTAGATGGGGTGACAGTTTTCTACTTAAGGTCTTCAAATGCCTTCTGATGATGTTCTAACCATGACCATGCAACATTTTTGCATGTTAGCTCACTTAAAGACGCTGTCAACTCACTGAAGTCTGGTATAAATTTGTCTAAATAGTTGACCATGCCTAGAAAACACTGCAAACATTGTACATTATCTGGTGCTGATATCTCTAGAATAGCTGATTGTTTGGTAGGGTCAGTTCTCAAGCCTGCACTCATAAACAAATGCCCTACATACGTAACTTCTGAAAGTCTGAATTTGCACTTCAGAGGATTAAGCTTTAAGTTCACTTCACATGCAGAACTTTCTTTAGGTTTCTGTCATGCTCTGCTTCACCATTACCTCCAACCAACACATCTTCTACTATTATGGCACATGGATAACCTGAAAAAATGTGCTCCATTGCACACTGAAAAACTGCACTTGCAGAATTTATTCCAAATGGCATTCTTAGGAATCTGTGTCTGCCAAACAAAGTACCAAAAGTAGTTAGAAATGAGGATTTGTGATTCAGCATCAGTTGCCAAAATGAACTCTTTGCATCCAAAACAGAAAATACAGTGGCATTCGGTATTAGAGCTGGAACTACTAAAACTGTGCACATTGGATGATACGGTCTTTTTTAATGCTTTGTTCAGATCTCTTGGGTCAGTGCATATTCTGATTTTGTCTGAGCCTTTTTTGTGAGAGGTTAGCATGGACGATACCCATTCCGTTGGTTCTGTGACTGGAAAATCACACCTTGCTGCACCATTTTATCCAACTGAGCTTTAACTTTATCTTGCATCACTATTGGAACTCATCTTGCTGGTCTGACGACTGGAGTGACCTCCGGGTCTAACTTCATGGAATACACAACTGGAAGTTTGCCTAACTTGTCATCGAAAACATCAGCATACACTGAGAAAATGGCTTCTGAAAAACTGGAAATCGGAAATACACTTACATGATGAACTTCTTTAGCAAAAGAAAGCAGATTCATTCTTAAGCTATCTTTGAGACCTAATAAAGATTGTACTGTCCTTTGGACTATATAGAATAACAAGTTGTAACAGTTCTCAGCCAGATAGCGTGAAAGTATCACTGAACCTTCGGTTTGAATCTCTTCACCTCCATAAGCAACAAGTCTCGCACTACTGGTTACATTGAGTTGTTCACTAGTTCTCACTCTTGCAAATGTGTCTGCTGATATAACATTACACTTTGAACCAGTGTCTACTTTGAGCTCTGTGGATTTTCCATTAATCTGGTCAGTACAAAATACTTCACTTCTTGTTAATAAGTTCACTGCATCAACTCTTTTACCAAGCACTGATAACACCATCCACATAGAAAGCTGACTGCTTTGGCTGTACTTGATCAACTTGCTTTTTTGTGTGACCTTTCTTTGCAACTGTGTGATGCTTACTTGATCTGCAAAGCTTTTGGAAATTATTCCATTTTTTACACTTGTGACATTGCTGACCATATGCTAAGCACTTCTCTCTTTTAGACTCATGATTTGCACCACAATTGCGACAGTTAACAATAAAGCTAGAGTGGGGTTGTGTTGCACTGACCTGGTGCTGGAGCCCGCACCTTTCTTGGAACTTTCTGGAAAACCTTGTGGCTTCTTTGGAAATCCTGTAGCTGCCACGTGCTTATGCCTGTTCTTGTTTGCCACGTGTTGCATAAAATCTACATGCATTCTGGAACCAACTGAAACCATGCACTTGTCACTCGCAAGCGTATTTGTGTGTTTTTCTATCACCTCATGGATCTGACAAATCTCTATGGCTTTGCTCAACGTTAAATCACTGTCATGAAGTAAAATCTTTTTCACAGCAGCACTGTTAATACCACATACAAGCCTGTCCTTTATCAGCTCATCTTTTAGATCACCAAATTGACACATTTTAGCTCTGTTTCTTAAGTCAGTTATATAAGCTGCAAATGTTTCCCCTGGCTTCTGATCTCTTGTGTAAAACAAATGTCTCTCTAATGTAATATTTGTCTGGGGGTTACACACTTCTCTGAACTTGCACTTTAAACACTCGGGGTCTTCCCTTGATTCAGCCTATACAAAAATATGGTGGTCTACACCTTCTCCTTTGTATACTGCTGGTGCATGATCAAATGAATGCTCTCTTTCTAAGGCCTCTGACCCAGCCGGGTTTAGCAAAATGAATGCCCTAGTGCATGCATCTCTATCTACATAAGCTGCTTGTATGAAAATATTGTACTCTTGCACAAATATTCTCCAGTTTTGTGCAATATTCTGATCAAATACAAGTGGTAGGGGTTTTCAAAATCCGTCTGTCATATTAATAACTGCCAGCGAAGGGATTTGCAAATAAGCATAAATATACACACATGTACATATGCCAGAATTAATGTCAATGATTGTTCAGTGCCTTTGTACTCTGAACTTGTACCTTTGTTGGGCTTTTTGGAATTATGCGAATAAATGAACTTGTAATACTTTTGAATAACTGGACTTTGTCTAATAAACTTCTCTGGCTTTTCGATACTTTACTGGACTTTGCAAAATAGCTTCTTGGGCTTTTCGATGCTTTCAGAATTTTATCGGTAAAGGCAGAAATGCTAAAGTCATTTATCAACATTTGTTGTACTTTCAGAATTTTATTGATGAAGGCAGAAATGCTACAGTCATACCACCCTTTGCTAAAGTCATCACTTTAAGAAACATTCGAGAACTTTGCAGTGCGACTGAGTAATTCATGAGCACTGTAATACTCTTGTAATGTCTTCTTTTGTAATTAAACACCTCTTATCAGTGTAAGAAACATACCAAGTAACTGCACAATGTGAACAAATCAATCATCTGTTGTCTTAAACTCATTAACCTTTCAAAGTAGTTGCCCTTTGCGAATAACTGCATACAGTACACTGAAATGTCCCCAAAATGGCAGTACCTTATTAGGCAACTCTTTACAGTGCAAGAAGCACTCTGTAATGGTGGCATTTTGCGAATAAACACACCCAGCACAAGAGGCTTTTTAAAATAGCTATACTTTGACTAGATTACATGAAGTAGTTGCACTTTGCAATCAACAAACTCTTTGAAATGCAAACACAGTAATAAGCACACACTGTAAGCACTTATACACACTCTTAGATACTTCAAATAACTTTAGTTATGCCCTTGATACAATACGAAGTTGTAGTTATGCCCAAATACAGCACTTTGCCAAAACACATGCAGTCACCGTACTTTATTTTCGCTTAATATGCCCTTTATTTTCTTATTGTAATTGCTTTGCTCATTTCAGCCCTTTTCACACCCAGTACACTTTTCTTGTGCTTGTTTTTCTCTAAACGTGCACAACTTTTCCTTAAACACACTTGTTTTGCTTTAAATACATTCATTTTCTGCTCGCTTTGTTTTACAGTTAATTGTTCCATCAATCTTTTTTTTTTAACATTTTTTTTTTTAAAGTTACTTTCATGTTTTTTCTTTGCCTGATAATGTGGTGTGTGTGTGTGTAAATGCAATGCTTTAAATACATTCATTTTCTGCTTTACACATGCTCGTTTTGCTTTACAGTTAATTGTTTCATCAAATACTTTTATCTTAAACATTTTTTTAGTTAACAAACTTTTCATGCTTTTTGCTTGCCTGATAATGTGGTGTGTGCCCTTGTAATGCCCCAATGCTGTCTTTCACATCAAGTAAACAGTTTGTGTTATTTCTCATTACCTTTGATTATTTCTGGCTATGTTTGTACACTTTTCTCTCGATTTTGCCTTCACTGTTGTCTTTACATCTCCTGGCTCCGAATATTCTTCTCTTTTTGATCCTGCTTCTGACACTATGTCGCTTTAGTTTTAGGACACGAATAAATGAGTCTTTGTAGGTTCTGTTCAAGCAGCTTCATTACAAACAAACACATCACTACTGTTGACTGTTGACTCTAACTTAAGTAACTTAAATACAATCAATGACTATGATCTTGCATGCTTACTCCCTAGGTCCTCCTACAAAATGGCAGTAAGGTTGTGCATGTGTGTGGGTTATATACATGCATGTAAAGCCTCACATGCTTCTTAAAGATACAGGCACACACACTTTATACTCTGATTTACAACCATTCTCTGACAAAATCTAATTTCTGTAAGGAAAATAAGGTTGCCAGTCATGAGGTAAACAAGATTGCTTTGACGACCATCCTCGACTGATAAAGTGGTTGAGCTTCTGAAAAACTGATTTGTGGCTGTATGACTTCTAAGCTCATCAAGATGTGTGGAAGAAAAATTTCTTACTTCCATGACTACAAAATCAAGTTTCTCATTTTCATGCTGTTTGGTGGTATTTTTGGGCGATCTGGACAAAGTATCAGCAAGATAAAGAAGTTTGCCTTTTATGTATACAAGATTGAAATGATACATTTGCAATTTCAACATCATGGGTTGCAATCTGGCAGGAGCTGTATGCATAGGCTTTCCCAAAATAATGACTAGAGATTGGTGGTCAGTTTCAATCTGGATAGGTCTACCATAAATATAATCAAGGAACTTCAAACATGCAAATACAGTTGCCAAGAGCTCTTTCTCTATCTACGCATACTGCATTTCAGTGTGGGTTAGAGTTCTGGAAGCACAGGCTACTGGACTACCCTCTTGAAGAATGACTGCATCAAGACCAAACTTCGAAGCATCACTAGAAAGAGTAACTGGTTTGTGAACATCATAGTATCTGAGAGTAGTTGGACTGGCAATTTTCTGTTTCAGGGCATCATATGCTCTTTGGTGGTGTTCTGATCATGACCAAGATATATCTTTGCATGTCAGCTCTCTAAGTGGTGTTGAAATTGGCTCAAGTCTGGAATTAACTTGCCTAGGTAGTTAACCATGCCAAGAAAAAGTTGTAAGGCTTGAACATTGTCTGGAGCTGGCATCTCAAGAAATGCCATTTGCTTTGAAGGGTTTGGTCGTAAGCCTGAACTAGTAAAGAAATGACCAACATAAGTAATTTCTTGTAGCCTGAATTTGCACTTCTGCGGATTCAGCATAAAATTCACTTGACTTGCTCATTCCAGAACTTTCTTGAGGTTTCTGTTATGCTCAGTTTCACCATTACCTCCTACTAGAGTATCATCTACTATAATAACACACAGATAACCAGAAAAAATTTATTCCATTGATCGCTGAAAGACTTCACTGACAGAATATATCCCAGTATATCCCAAATGGTATTCTCAAAAATCTGTACCTGCCAAAAGTAGTACTGAAGGTAGTTAACATTAAGGATTTTCGGTCAAGCAAAATTTGCCAAAATGAACGTTTTGCATCTAAGACAGAAAAAACAGTGGCATTTGGCATAAGAGCAGTGACTTCTTTGACTGTACAGTACACATTGGATGGTGAGGTCTTTTCAGTGCTTTATTCAAATCACTACATATTCTGATACCATCTGAGCTTTCCTTATGAGCAATGACCATTGAAGATACCTATTCAGTAGTGGTTGATGAACCTACTGGACAAATTACAACTTGCTGTACCATTTTATCTAGCTCAGCTTTGACTATGTTCTGCATAGGTATTAGAACTTTTCGGGCTGGTCTGATGACTGGACTGACTTTAGGGTCTAATTTCATGGAGTACACAACTGGGAGTTTGCCTAGTTTGTCTTCAAAAAGATCAGCATAGGTAGAAAAACTAGAATGGGTGAAATTAGAACAGTGGTCTTTTAAGGTTACATGGTACACTTCCTTATTAAATGAAAGAAGTCCCATTTTCAAACTGTCTGTTAGGCCTAATAATGACTGTACGTGCCTTTTGACTACATAAAATTGCAAGTCATAGCTGTTCCCAGCAGAGTAACATGAAAGCAGTACTGAACTTTCAGTCTGAATTTCTTTATCACCATAAGCAACAAGCTTTGCACACTGTCAAATCAAACTTCTCACTAGCACATACTATAGCAAATGTTTCTGCTGACATAACTTTGTACTTTGAACCTGCGTCAACTGTGAGCTCTGTGGAAAACCTATTTATCCAAACAGTACAAAATACTTTGTTCTTTTCCCATAAATCTACTGCATTGACTGTTTCATTAAGCACAGACACAGCATCAACATAAAAAGTAAGGTCACAGCTTTCTAATTGATCAACTTGTCTCTTTGAATGTTCTCTTCTAATAAAAGAACATGCCTCTTTTGATTTACAAAATCTTTGGGAATGATTTCACTTTTTACATCTATGGCATTGCTGACCTAAAGCTAAGCACTTTTCTCTTTTAGACACATGATTGCCTCCACAATTACGACAGTTGACTATGAGACTTGGTGAGGGCACATGCTTTGAGTTTGCTGACTCACCCTTGTGCTTCATTGAGACTGTGCGCACTCTGGAATTTGCTACAAAAGTACGGGGTTTCCCAGTGACTGTTACAGGGCTTTTATCTGCCGCCATGTGCTTAGGCCTGTTTCTTTTAACCACATGCTGCATACTATCAACATGAGCACTAGAAGATACTGGAAGCATGCATTTCTCATTTGTAAGCATATTTGTGTGCTTTTCTGTGAGCTCATATATCTGAGAAATCTCAATGACCTTATTCAGAGTTAAATCACTGTCTTGGAGCAAAATCTTTCTCACAGCATAATCTTTAATATCACACACAAGTCTGTCTTTTATCAACTCATCCCTTAAATCACTAAATTTGCATGTTTTAGCTTTATTTCTCAAGTCAGTTATATATGTGGCAAAAGTTTCACCAGGCTTTTGATCCCTTGTGTAAAATAAGAGCCATTGCATCATAATATTCATTTTGGGGTTACCCATTTCTTTAAATTTACATTTTAAGCACTCAGGGTCTTCCCTTGACTCAGCCAGTACAACTATATGATGTTTTTCTCCCTCCCCTGCAAGTAGAGCAGGTGCATATACATGTGAATGCTCTCTTTCTATGGCTTCTGAACCAGCTAAATTAAGCAGAATAAATGCCTTTGTGTGGTCATCTTTGTCAGAAAATGCAGCTTGTATGAAAATATCATACTCTTGCTCAAACACTCTCCAATTCCCTGCAATATTATTATCAAAGACAAGTGGACCTGGTTTTCGAAATCCTTCAGCCATGTCAAGAAAGTATGCCCAAACACACTGAAAAAAATTACCCTTGTAATTATATACAAACATGCGCACACAGCAAGTATTTGTAATAACATTCAAATGCACAATAAACTCTTTGAACTGCTTTACTTTGTGATATATGCTTTGAAATGGCTGTATTTTGTGAAATAATTGTACTGTGATAGTGCACAAACATGAGCACTCTGTATACTTCGGATATCTCAAATAGCCTTAATATATGTGAAAATGTATCTCATAGCAAAAAAAATGTGGTTGTTTCCCTTATTTTTCTCATTTTATGAGATTCTGTCATTATTTCAAACATTTTTGTGGCTATTTTGAATATTTTTATCAATATGTCTCAGTTTTGGACATTTCGTTTAACAAGAAATTTGTTTTGAGTATTCTGAGTGCTTTGTTTTATATTTTCCAAATAAGAAATGATTTAAGTAAGTTTTGATACCTGAAATTCATTTCTGACCTTATTTTGCAAGTTATATGTGCAGTAGGGAATGATCCATTTCTCTGTATTCCTCCAGCATTAACTGAGTGCCTCTCTGTCCTGATTCTGGATTTCTGGATCCCATTCTGAAACCATGTCACTCATCATGGTTTACTATTAAAGACAAAACAGGTGGGGTGGTTCGCTTTTATGCTTTATTGTATAGAAACACATCAGGATGGATACTAGCAGTACAAAATATAAACAAACTGATTAACTGACAGACTACACAGACATGCATGCTTACATTTCAACAGCTTACTACAAAATGGTGGTCAGGCTTGCACATGCTTAGTATTTATACACTTGTGCAAGCCCACGGAAAGCTTCTTAAGGTATATATATAAAGTGGATATAAAAAGTTTACACACCCCTGTTAAAATGCCAGGTTTTTGTGATATAAAAAATGATACCACAATAAATCATTTCAAACTTTTCCCACCTTTAATGTGACCTGTAACCTGTACAATTCAATTGAAAAACAAATCTGTTAGATGAAAAATATAAAAAATAAAAAATGTACAATACACTGGTTGCATAAGTGTGAACACCCTTAGATTAATACTTTGTTGATGCACCTTTCGATTTAATTACAGCATTCAGTCTTCTTGGGAAGGAGTCTGTCAGCATGGCACATCTTGACTTGGCAATATTAGCCCACTCTTCCTTGCAAAAGCACTCCAAATCTGCTAGATTGCAAGGGCATCTCTTGTGCACAGCCCTCTTCTGGTCACCCCACAGATTTTCTAATGGATTTAGGTCTGGCCTCTGGCTGGGCCATTCCAAAACTTTAATTTTCTTCTGGTGAAGCCATTCTTTTGTTGATTTGGATGTATGCTTGGGGTCATTGTCGTGTTGAAAGGTAAAATTCCTCTTCAGCTTCAGCTTTCTAGCAGAGTCCTGAAGGTTTTGGGCCAAAAGTGACTGGTATTTGTAATTGTTCATAATTTCCTCCACTTTAACTAAAGCCCAAGTTCCAGCTGAAGAAAAGCAACCCCAAAGCATGATATTACCACCAACATGCTTCACTGTGGGGATGGTGTTCTTTTGGTAATGCGAAATGTTGTTTTTGCTCCAAAAGTACATTTTGGAATTGTGGCCAGAAAATTCAGCCTTGGTCTTATCAGACCATAACACATTTTTTTCACAGGCTTTTGGGAGACTTGATGTATTGTTTTGCAAATTTTAGCCGAGCGTGGATCTTTTTCTATGTAAGAAAAGGCTTCCATCTTGCAACCCTACCCCATAGTCCAGACATATGGATAATATGGGAGATTGTTGTAACATGTAGTTCACAACCAGTACTAGCCAGAAATTCATGCAGCTCCTTCACTGTTGCTGTAAGTCTCTTGGCAGCCTCCCTGACCAGTTTTCGTCTTGTCTTTTCATCAATTTTGGAGGGACATCCAGTTCTTTGTAACATCACTGTTGTCTCATATTTTCTCCACTTTTTGATGACAGTTTTTACTGTCTTCCATGGTATATCCAATGTTGTAGAATTTTTTTTGTACCTTTCTTCTGACTGATACCTTTCAACAATGAGATCCCTTTGATGCTTTGTAAGCTCTCTGTGAACCATGGCATTTGCTGTAGCAGGGAACTGAGTAAATTTCAGGAAAATCCTATTAGGACAGCTGAACTTTATATGGGGTTAATCAGAGTCTCTTTAATTGATGGCAGGTGTGTACCCAAGAAGACTGAATGTTGTAATTAAATCAAAAGATGTTTCAACAAAGTATTAAGTTTAAGGGTGTGCACACACAACAAAGTATTAGTTTAAGTGTGTGCACAGTTATGCAACCAGCATATTGTACATTTTTTATTTTTTATATTATTCCCCTAATAGATTTGTTTGTTTTTCAGTTGAATTGTGTAGGTTATAGGTTACATTAAAGGTGGGAAAAGTTTTGAAATAATTTATTGTGGTCTCATTTTTTTATATCACAAAATGCTGGTATTTTAACAGGGGTGTGTAAACTTTTTATATCCACTGTACATACTGATCTACACACCTCTTACATGAGGTAAGCAACAAGTACTAAAGAAGGCAAGAAAACCTGTTACTAGGAAATCTTTTTAAGTGGAAAAAAGTTTCTAGTTGGTGCCTAATCAATAACCAGGGTCCCATCAGGGATTACATACCACTGGCACAGAAATACCTGTGAGAGTTACTATCCTCTGGCCTCTTTTATTCTTCTGTCAAGGTACATCTTGCAGCTATATCAACATGTCTGCTCATGGATTCTCCTCTTTTTTTCTCTGTTTTTAGTGAAACAGTTTCTGAAGGGAATTTTATAACTGAGACTTCCTCAAAAACAACTCACTTTTTTAGGATCTTTACTTTGGGCTAGGAAACTCGGGTATAGTTGACAAACATATTGAGCATAAACCCCTAAATAACGCACTAAATTGCCAGCTGGCTGACAGACAGGACCTGGGAAGTCAGGATTGGTAAGACATCCTTCTGTAAAAGACCAGTCACTAGTAGGGTACCTCAGGGCTCTGTGCTGGAACCACTCCGGTTTGGCATATACTTGTTGAATATGAAGAATAATGTCATGGACATTTGACTGACCAAGTCTGTAGATGACTGCAAATTGGGAGCTATCATAGAGTCTCTCCATGGCACAAACATCTTCCAAAGAGGTTCAACCTCAGATAAATGACTGGTGCCATGGTCACCGATTAAAATGCAATGCAAAGAAATGCATTATAGTTCCTTTTGGGAAAATAGTCACCCAGACCAATTACTCCATTGATAAGACACCTGTAAGATTTGACCAAGTAGTCGGGTATCTGGGAACATATGCAGACAGTAATCTGGCCTTTGACCAAAATGTGGCCAAGGTAGTAAGAAAAGCATTCTATGTAACCCAACTTAAGGGCATGGCAATCAGGTCCAAGGAAGTCATAGTGCCACTTTATTTCACCATTATAACACCCATTATTGAGTACAATGCCCCCTTCAGCATGTTCTTGACCAGACAGAATGATCACAAGAGAGACCAAGGTATAAACACATTGTCCTATACAGATTGTCTTAAAGCCCTATCTCTATACTCTGTCTCCTACAAGTTACTGAGAGGTGATCTATCCCTGACATACAAGGCATTCTTGGATCCATCTTTGATGGACCTTTTGCATATCCACAAACAAATGCAGCAGAACTACTAAATCAAAAGATTAAAATTTTGCTCGCAAAATAAATAGGACATGTTGGCAGCTATATCAACATGTCTGCTCATGGATTCTCCTCTTCAAATATGTGTTTCAGAGGATCGCTAACAGGCTCCCAATGCATGTGAAGCAGAGTCTATCCCTAACCCTATTTATGCATAACCTTGATCAATGGATGGGAAATCGGAAATTAAGCCTGGGTCTGGCCCACATGTCCCTGTTAGACAGAGGTAGACAGTAGGTATACCCAAACTAACACCTCCCGCACATAAACTTTAGAAACTTCCTAACATACCCTCTCCTAATAAATGTCCATGATACATAGGGACACAACTGGATTTGGGTTACATGAATAGGATTGTGAAGGCCCTAATGATTGTAAGGCTAGTATATACCTATGAACCTATGAAAAGTTAACTATGTCTCTGTTTGAACCCACTCATCTTGCAAATTTGAGGTTCATTACATGGTAAACTGTTTTCATTGCTCAGACATCTGCAAGAAGAGTTTTTGAACTGCAAGTTCTTATAGTGGGTGAGCCTTGTTTTTTCATAGAGATAGGGTCTCATTAAGAACAAATCCTTTATTCATGCCCAAAGTTATTTCATCGTTTACTTTGAATCAGGCCATCAGTCTTCTATCCAGATCCTAAACCAAGGAGAAAGGATTCCACTTATTCTGGATGTGCATAGGCAGCTCAGGTACTATCTTCACAGAACTAAGTCATTTTAAAAAATCAGCTATTTATTTCTTATGATGGGACAAAGAAAGGACAGCCCATGTCAAAACCAACTGCTTCAAGATGGTTGTCCTCAGCTACTGCCTTTTGTTATACGTACCTTCATAAATCAGTGCCAGGCAGCATCAAGCTACATTCTACCAGAGCCTTGGCTTCTTTAGTAGCACATAGGAATGGTGGGGACTCTAGAAGTATGCTAGTTGCAGCTACATGGTTCTCTTTGCATACTTTTACAAAGCATTACAAACTGTATTCCTTTTCTAGGTTCATGATTGGCTTTGCTAAGACCATTTTTTCCATGGGCTACTGGATGCATATCCTTTCTCCTCCTAAGTTGGATAAACTTTGGTAATCAACCCACATAGCCTAAAGCCTGCTGCAGCAATGAGAAAAATAAACATAGTTTAGTTGTGTAAGATGCAGTTATTCACAGCAGTAGATGTCTGAATTCCTCTTTGCTGCAGTACATGCACCCACCCTCCATCCCTCTAATTCTGTACATAGTTGCTGGGTTTAAACTTTTTTGATAGATACTAGATATATCTTTTTGAATTTCAGGATAAGTATGCTGTTTCTCTCCTTATGAGGAAGAAAATCCTGATGAAAGCTTCACTCTACTGATTTCCCTCCACAAGGTTCTCCATTCAGCAGTCAGAGGGAAGGTGTAGAAGGAAACCAGAGCTTTTTGAAACTGGCTGGTTGCTGTGTCCTGGGAAGTACACAACCTGTATAGTCTAAAGGCTACTGCAGAAAAGTTAATTCCCTCTTTTCATGAAGAGCTTCAAGAAACTTAATCTGGAAAGGAGTGTGATGGGACAGATAAAGGTTTTTCTCCTCAAAATTCAGATTGAGAGAGGATGCAGGAAAAACCTAAAGAGTAAGGTAAAATGTGAAGAGGTATAAAGTAATATGGTATGGGAGGTCAAACTACGGAGAAGTGAGGAGGCACCAGGGATGAGAATAGGGTGAGCAGTGGGAGATGACCATTCAGCTCTTAACCTATGGTGCCATTTCATCTAAGGCCAGCCCTTTCAAATCCAAACAGGTCTGCCACCAATAATCAGTCATAAAGTGCAGGAACTTACAATGAAGAACATCTGGTTGACTGCATCAAATGATCACATGCATGTAACTGCAAGTGTAACATGACTACTGCTGGTGTGTGACTGCATTAGATTTTGGATTAGATTTCTTCATTTAAGTCTTGGACACTACTATTTTTTACATTTTTGTTGTTATTATATTGCAGTTTGTTTTATTTTAACTTTACCTTTACATTTTTTTCTTGGAGTTTTAAAAGTTCTTGGCTAGGGTCAATAAGAAAAAGTCATTTTTCCATTAATTGATTGAAAAGAAATTAAATCTAGCTAATTAGTGAAAGATTCTGAGAAAAGTACAGTTGTGTACACTTGCCATAAAGGTAGATGGTTGAGTGTATTCACTGTTGCAGTCATCACCTGTGGGTTATCCCTGCTGTGGTAGCCCTCGGCCAGTTTGAATACCATTCAATGTTTTTCTGCGTCGGCTGCAGTCGTCTATATTCTGAGGTCAGGTCATCAGTGCTATAAAGCAAGGGAGTTGGGAGGGATTTGACAATGAGAAGGTCCTGGAGCAGCTTTTCTTTGCACTCTGCCTGAATGAGGCAGTTGTCCAGGTAAGGGCAAATCTGAATATTTCTTTATCTGCAAAATGCTATGGCCAGGGTTAAGCATTTGGTGAATACTCTGGGTGTAGTAGATAAGCCAAAGGGCAGCACAGAGAACTGAAAGTGTTGTAATCCTGCTCTGAAGTGCAGGAATTTCCTGCAGGATTCCCTTATGGCGATGTGGAGGTAGGCATCTGTTAGATCTGGGGTCACTAGCCAGACATGTTTTGTTAGCATAGGCAGCAGCTGCTGCAAAGTGAGCATTTTGAATCTGGGGACCATCAGGGAGGTGTTCAGAATGGATAGATCCAGGATGGGGCGCTAAGTGCCCTCTTTTCTGAGAACAAGGAATAGTCTGGAATAAAAGCCTTTGCCTCCTTGATCTGGGGGGACAGGTTCTACTGCCCCCCTGGGATATGAGAGTTTGGACCTGTTTCAGTGCCCCTGCCCACTGATTTGGAGGTAAGTCTGGGTACCCTCTTGGAATTGGGAATCGCTGAAAGAGAATTTGTATCCCTGAAAAATTATCTTTAAGACCCATTGGTCTTTTGTTACAGAAAGCCAATTTTCTTTGAAGAGGGAGAGCCTTCCTCCTAGTTTTTGATGAGTGAAGGGAGGGCAGAGGGGGGAGGGGGAGCCATTGTGAAATTTTTGCCATAAAAGGGTGGCTTAGAACTCTCTGCCTTTGGGGCGGAAGTGGTCCACTGTTTGCTTCTCTGCTGGCCCTGGTATAGGGGCCTGGATGATCTGCCCTGCGGGGCTTACTTTGGCCCTGTCTGCTAGGTGCTGGGAAGGACCAGTGCTTAGAGCAAAAATTCCTGCTGAACCTGGGAGGTTGAACCTGAAAGAAATCTTTTACTGTTTGCATAGATTTTGCTTTGTCTTCCATCTTTTTAAGCAGCTCCTCTGCTTTTCCTCCAAACAAGCGCTCCTTATCCAGGGGTGCATCAATAAGTTTAGACTTGACATGATCAGGGAGAAGTTGTTCCTTCAGCCATGCATGCATGCCTCCTAATGACAGATCCTGTCAATGCTGCCCTGCGATAGGCTTCTATAGAGTCATATCCACAGTGTAATGAGTGTTTGGCCACTTGACAAGCAGACATGCAGTAAATCTGCTAACTCTTTTGAATTGGCACAGTCAGGAAAGGTAGAAATCTTTTGTTTTAATAGTTCCAAAGTGTGTTGCTGATATTTTAACATATGGAACTGACAATTGAGTGCTCTGATAGCTAAGGTTACAGAGGTATATACTTTTTTACCCCATCTGTCCAGAGCTCTGGAGTCTTTGTCAGAAGGAATACGATTCTTGGCAGAACTAGCCTTAGCTCTTTTAGGTCCCTGTGTAATGACCTCTGGGTCTGCAGCAGGATTTCTGTACAAGTATTTGTGAGAATATGGTACTCTGTTATACCTGTCAGGTTTACTGGGAGCAGGTGGGAGGGTGTCAGGGGCTCATCTGGATTCATGGAAAACATCATCCACCACTTCTAAAATAGGAGGGATGGCCAAGGTTCTGTGCTGGGGCAGGTCCAGAAACTCTTTAAGTCATTTCTTAGACTGGAGGAAGTCCTGAAATTCCCACTGGAAATGTTCCCTGAGGGTGTGAAGTGTTTCCCCAAAGGAAAGGTCCTCTGGAGGGGAGGCAGAAAGAATGGATTCCTCTGCATCTGAATCCTCATAAGCAGTCAGAGGTTGCTGTTCCTCTTCAAAATCTGAACAGTCAGATTCCTCAGAATCCTGTTCTGTCATAATTTCTGGAGAAGGGTGCCTTTTCCTTTTAGAAGTTGTGGCCTGACTACCCAGAGCTCCTCTGCCATTTTAAGCATTTGTCCTTAGGGTGGTGGAGCAGGAGCATGATGGTGGGAAGAAGCAGATTTTCTAGGGATGGCCTGGCTTCTAGGCTTGAGAGAATCCGTTGGTCTGAGAGAAACGGTAGTTGGATGTGAAGACATCATTTTTTGTCTAGATTCGGTAGTGCAAAAGGCCTCCTCGGAAGCCGTTGCCTGAATTGCAGCTCCGGACCCAACAAAAGCAAAAACAGCCAAAGGCTGAGAAGATGAAGAAGATTTCTGCAGCATACCAGACTCCGATAGGGTCTCGGTAGAGGCCTGCATAGATATTGAATCGGGCATCAGGGGCTGCGAAAGCACCTCACTGAATTCTGGAGAACGGACGACCTACTTAGCGGTAGCATCATCAGAAGGCTTAACCTTGTGTGGTCTGTCTCTGTCTTTATCTCTGCGTTTTTTTGGAATGTCCACGGATTGTTGGCTGATGGATGCCATATCAGAATGCGAAGATGGAACACGAAAATAACTGTCTACAAGAAGAACTCTACAGCGAATGGTTCTCGCACTAAAGAGGGCACAAAACCACTAAAGGGGGACATCGTGGTCTGGGCCAAAACAAATGAGGCAGTAAGAATGGAAGTCTTGGTGTGGGATTAGCTTTCCACAGGTGAGACAATTATTAACTTTTTCAGACATCGGTTAGTGCAAGAAAAAAGGGTCCCCAATGAGATACTTAGCTTTAGACGTTTTCAGCTGAAATTCAAACTCTGGTAGCGACCGACGGGCACTCGTGCAAACTGCTTCTGCTACAGGCTCCATGGCAAGAAAGACTGATGTAATGATGTTGGCTGCCTTGCTTTATAGTACTGATGACCTGATGTCAGACTGCAGGCGACTGCAGCCGAAGCAGAAAAACATTGACTCTGGTATTCGGGCTGGCCGAGGGCTACCACAGTAGGGATAACCCACAGGTGATGACTGGAACAGTGAAACACAAAGAACATCAGGATTTCTTATTTAGCTGCATTCCTATTTAGTTGCAATCTTATTTAACTGCAAGTACTGTGAGACTACTGCTGATGTGTGACTACATCCGATTTTGGATTGGATTTCTTTATTTAAGGTTTGGATAATTCCGTTTTTTATTTTTACACTTATTATATTACAGTTTTTTTATTTTAAATTTTGTTTTACCTTAAATCATTTATTATTTACCATTCACTGATTGAAAATGAAATAAATCTAGCTAATTAGTGGAGGGGGCAGAGAAATAGTATTTCTTATTTAGCTGCATTCTTGTTTAGCTGCAAGTACTGTGAGTTTACTGTTGGTGTGTGACAATATTGGATTTTGAATTGGATTTCTTCATTGAAGATCTGGATACTTTTTTATTTTTGCCATTGTTATATTACAGTTTAGGACGGCCATGGTGGTGCAGTGGTTAGCATTGTCGCCTCACAGCAAAAGGTTCTCCAGTTCGATTCTCGGCTGGGGTGCCCTCTGTGTGGAGTCTGCATGTCCTCCCTGTGGCTGCGTTGGTTTTTTCCGGGTGCTCCTGTTTCCTCCCACATCCCAAAGATATGCTGCAGTTGGATTGGACACTCTAAATTGGCCTTAGGTGTGAGTGTTTGTGTGTGTGTGCCTTCTGTGGAAGGTTGGGTGCTGGGCTGGCAACTCGACACTGTAAAACTCCACTGCCAATCATGAGCGGACAGGTGATCCGCTGTGGTGACCCCTAACCGGGAAAAGCTGAAAGAAGAAGAAGAAGTCATATTACAGTTTGTCTTATTTTAAATTTTATTTGACATAAGGTCTTTGTTTTTTCGTGAAGAGTTAAAAATTATTGACTAGTGTCAATTACAAAAACATATTTTCTGTTCACTGATTGAAAAGGAATTAAATCTAGCAAATTACTGAGAGGAGCTGATAAGTAGGATTAGCTGGATATTTGTTTAGCTGTAAGTGCTCTGTGGCTACTTTTGGTGTGTGACTACATTGTATCTTGGATTTGATTTATTTATGGATATGTCACTATTTTAGTTAGTTTTGCTCTTATTATATCACCATTTGTTTTATTATTAATGTTATTTTAACTTATTTTTTTTCTTGGTGCTTTAAAAGTTCTTGTTAGGGTCAGTTTTAAAAATTCTTTTCCATTTACTAACTGAAAAGAAATGAAATCTAGCTAATTAGTGGGGTGACTTGTGAAATAGAATGTTTTATTCAGCTGCATTCTTGCTTAGCTGCAAGCGCTGTGAGACTACTGTTGGTGCGTAATTGCGTTGAATTTCGGACTGGATTTCTTTATTTAAGGCTTGGATACTTCTATTATTTTTATAATTTTGCTCTTATTATATTATGGTTTGTTTTATTTTAAAATTTATTTTACCTTAAAATTTGTTTTCTTGATGTTGTAAAGGTTCCTGGCTAGCAGCAATTAGAAAAATCCTTTTTCATTCACTTATTGAAAGGGAATTTAATCTAGCTGATTACTGGGAGGAGCTGAGAAATAAGATTTCTTGTTCAGCTGCATTCCTATTTAACACTTTTTTATTTAATTGCAAATGCTGTGAGATTACTACTGGTGTGTAACCTCATTGGTGGCTTTTGAACTGTCTGCTCTTACTATAAGTTTGACTTTGGAAGATCCTGCTAGTCTTATCTCATCTAATCATTCTACTGTGTACTGAAAGATCAAACTGGGAAGGCCTCCCCTTTGACTCTTAAAGCTTGAGTTACTCTCTATTTCATATTTATTTATTTATTTGTATTTGTTTTCCACAGTAGAGTACTCCTCTCCATGGACATTTTTCAAACTCAGACAGGGAGCGGTATTTGGTTAAGTGATTTGCTCAGAGTCACACATAGTCATATTATTCCAGTCACGTAGTGCACAATATACTTTTTCATCTTACTTTTAAAATATGTAATATCTTGGACTAGGCTGCCAATCACTTGAGTAGTAGGAATTGCTTCTCGGGAATTATCTTGGCATTAATACTTCTGGTTTGCTCCTGGTGAGAGAAGGAGCAGAGGGGCATTATTTTCTAACCTTCGTATAGATTACAAATCACTGGAACGCCTGAAAAAATGCTTCTTTGGAGCCAGCTTGGGATTCATAGGTTCATAGATATATACTAAGCTAACAACCATCACGGCTTTTTAAGCCTAGATGTGCAAACCAACACAGTTGTGTTCCTATGTATAATGGGCATTTATTATGGGGGGTTATGTTATTTACGAAGCTTCTCAAGGTTATATGTTGGGTTCATCAAATTTTGTTTCTGTCTGTTTCCTCCTCATTTATACATTTTCGCTGGGAAGCCATCAAATCTTGAGATTGTTTTCTCCACTTCCTCATACATTATAGGCTTGTTTAATTGATTGCTGTTCCAGGGACTAACCGGTTTAGCTTGGGCTGCCAAGTAACTCCACCCAGAGATTGCATTGTTCTGCACTGGGCTCTACAGATACTTATAAAAATGACAAGGGACCTCACTCAAATTGTCATCTCAAGAAATAGTATTTCCCTTTCCATCCATTATTATTCAGATGGGTGGCTGTTGGACCATTTCTTAAAGATGTAGGATATGCATCTGGAATCTTTCCCTTCTTCCCTCTTCAACCACCAAATATTGGCCTTCTCTGAGCAACTCATGTTCTGTTTCAGATATTTCTAAATAGTTGATTTCAACCTGGAGTACAGATTCTAAATTTTGGAGATGCTCTGTCCACCCTCGCTTTGCTATATTGGACTGGATTTGCCTCAGTTCTCTAGTTTTAATTTCCAGATTTATTTCCCTCATCCTTCTTCTTAGACCTTCGGTTTCCATCAGGTCTCCTGTCAAAGCTACTTCACATCCCTCCCACCAGGTCCTGTTAAACGCTGTGTTAGACTTGGTGTTCCTGTCAAATACTTCTGATATAATTGAATGGGTTTCATTCTTATCCTCTTTGGCTTGTAATCTGAAATGCACTCTTCTCCATGGTTTAACCCTCTGAGATCCCTATTCAGATAGACTGTTAGTGAATTAAGTGCATGATCCGAAAGTCCAGTCTCATGAGTCATTGGGGAATAAACCTTATTTTTAAAATTGTCCTTTATTAAAATTAAATCAATCTTACTCCCTTGTTGTGCTAAATGTATAGAAAATGATGGGATGCATTTGTCTGGGTGGGAGTCCCTCTATATGTCTAACCATCTGCATGCACCCTTCCTTATTTTAATTTGGGACTGGCTTTTCTTATGGATTTCCAATTTCCCATATAATTTTAGTACTAAATAGAAATCCCTCAATAATATACTAAATTGGGATGGGTTAAAGATGTCTGCCAAACAGTAAAAAAAAAAAAAAACTCTCCAAAGAAGTTGTAATAATCTTTATTTAGGAGTGTAAACATATCATCTGATGTTGTCTTTTTTGTCCATTCCTCAATGCATGGATCTTCAGATCCAACTTTGACCACTTTCAAGCTTTGGATCTGGTGCACAGGCTTATCCCCTTACCCATAATTCCTCTGTGTAAAGCCAACTACCTAAGATCTTGTTTG